>NW_024042723.1:0-27038 GCF_014851395.1 Micropterus salmoides | reverse complement strand
GATCACATTTCTCCTGTTTTAGCTTCTTTGCATTGGCTTCCAGTAAAATCCAGAATGAATTTAAAATCATTCTTCTTACCTACAAAGCTCTTAATGTCAGGCACCATCTTATCTTAAAGAGCTCATCAGTACCTTACTACCCACCAGAGCACTGCGCTCCAGAATGCAGGGTTACTTGTGGTTCCTAGAGTCTCCAAAAGTAGACTAGGAGCCAGAGCGTTCAGCATCAAGCTCCTCTCCTGTGGAACCAGGTTCCAGTTTGGGTTCAGGAGGCAGACACCATCTCCACATTTAAGAGTAGGCTTAAGACTTTCCTCTTTGATAAGCTTATAGTTAGGGCTGGCTCGGTGAGTCCTGAACCATCCCTTAGTTATGCTGCTATAGGCTAGACTGCCGGGGATTTCCCATGATGCACTGAGCTCCTTCTCCTCTACTTTCTCTCCCTCTGTATGCAACCTTATCCCTTATTGCATGTTACTAACACAACTTCTCCCCTTTCGGTAGTCTTGTGCTTTCTCGTCTCTCTCTCTCCTCCTATCACTTCCTGCAGGTTTTCTGGCTTGGAGCTGTGGAGTCTGGATCTGTGGTTGCGGGTCACCTGCTGCCCCTGTGTTCCTGCTCGACACCCTCTGCTGCAACGACTATTGTTGCTAGTCTTATTGTTTATTGTATTATAATCATTAACATTACGATGGTCACCATTAAAACTATTATAAATATCTGTACCATTTTCATTTAGTCTATAGCAACATTACCTTCACTGTGTGTACCTCTGTGTGTATATTGTGTAGGCTGCCCCTCCCTCTCTCTCTCCTTACATCTCTCTCTCTCCTCTCTCTCTCACCCCAACCGGTCGAGGCAGATGGCCGCCCACCCTGAGCCATGGTTCTGCTCGAGGTTTCTGCCTTAAAAGGAAGTTTTTCCTTGCCTCTGTCGCCTAGTGCTGCTCTTGGTGGGAACTGTTGGGCTTCTGTAAATAGCATCATAGAGTACGGTCTAGACCTGCTCTTTTATGAAAAGCGCTGTGAGATAACTTGTTGTGATTTGGCGCTATATAAATAAAATTGAATTGAATTGAATTGAAATCTTTCCCATCTTGTTTTTGAGCATTGTCAGGTCTCGTGTATCATGACGCCCCTAATCTGAGACCTTATGTCCCCACCACTCTACTTTTCAACACAAAGTGACGCCCTGATCAGGTAATGTATATGTGAAATGCATCATCTGCTCTCTTATAAGGTCACTTTCACACCAAGAATGTGCATTATTTGCCTTTTAGTTATGGTCCTGTTCATGTTCACATGACTTTTTATAAAGGGGAGTCACATGGACTGAAATGCAAATCATTTATTGGAGATTTTATTTTGTGATGTCATTCAGCATCACGTGTCACATGGACAAACATGCTACAGTGCTTCACTTTTTCACAACTCTTCACAACAGTTCTTCTCACATCCAAAAGTGCACCGATGCAACCAAAAAACACACATCAGGACCAAGTCTTATAACATAAACATTTGTCTGCCAACAAAACACAGTTTTACATTCTCGTGTGTATATATATCCTGGAAAAACCGAACAGGCGGAATTACAAAATGTATCACTATCTTTAGAAAACTGTTTTATATATTAGCATAGATCAAGATCCCATTACAACATAAATAAGGTCACAACTCTGTTTATTACATGGTTTATGCTGCCTTTCAGTAAATGTTGCAGTGATGCTTTCTGCCCTTTTTGCATCAAGTAATTGCAAGTACACAAAATGAAAGTAGTTCCAGTAATTCCATATAAAAACGATAGATAGATTCACTGTATGCATTTTTTTAAGGTGAGATATAGATAAAGAAATAAAAGTGGCACAAGTTCTCATCCACATCGCCTTCTGTCCTCTCCTGTAATCCACCTGGGAACGGATCTTTGCTTCAGATTGATGCATCCCTGGCGATTTTCTGCAGATGCGTCCAGAATGGAGAGTAAAGGTGGAAGTAAAATGACTGCACCAGGACCCATAATTAACTCTTGTTATATAAATACAGATGTTTGGTGGTGGTTGAGTTTGAGGGAGAAAACTGTTTAGAAAGACGTGGTCACTGAATGCAATATGTAAAATTAAAACACAGGACTATCCTGAAAGATGTAAGGATTACATAGTATTGTGACCAGGGCCACAGCACAACATTCTGGCCCTATATGCAAGAAGTCTCTGTGTTCCATAGGCCTACATTGAGAAAATGCTTTCTATACTGCATAATGAAAGACACCTGAACAAGACTTCACTAGAGTCATGTTTTATTTGCAGAAACAAAACAAAATAAAATAAACAGCCTTGCCATTTGCATCATTTCAGTACTACACTGTGTCCAAGCCCACAGTGTAAGTTAGTGGTTCACAGGCATGTCGGCCTAAAGGAAAATAATTAAAACTTTAGTAAGTTTAATTTATGATAATAATTTATGATCTAGCCTACTGTGCAAATATGCGTCAAGCTAGATTCCAGCCTTCGATCTAAACTGCTGACATTAGCTTAAACTATTCTTTAAACTGCTAAGTGTGACTGTACTCACATTTCTTTTAAAATAAATTAATTAGCAGCTGTTTTCCTTCCCTTTGCTTTCTTGCTCTTTACTTTTTTTCTTTTTTTGGTACCTTGATTTCCCTTTCTTGGAGATACCCCCCCCCCTCCGATTTCCTGTGCTGGTAATAGGATTAAACTCTGTGATTGGATGCGTCTTTCCAAAATGGAGTCATAGTTGTCCATAAAAAACTTTGTACCTTTTTTTTATTTTTTCATTAAAGAACCAAATATTTTCTAAAGCTTAACATTATGAGAAAAATGAATGGGACTTTTGTAGCTAAGCTGCATGTAGATCACTTTTAAGCTTCACAGAACACCGTTCATAATCAGCAGATTTTAATAGCAGTTTCATGCTGAAATCCTGTTGTTGGTCCGTTTTGCTTTCACACTGCTACCAAACCACACCACAGATCCTCCTTTTATCGTGGTCACAAACTTTTGGTCCTCACCAGAGTTCAGTAAAACATAGCAAATAGTCCAGGTGTGAAACCACTCTCATCACACTGAGGACCAGGTCTGATAAAGTCTTCCCAAATCCATAAAAGATCTGTGCTTCATATAGTGGTTGCTATTAGCCTGGAGTAAGCACAGCGACTGTACTGCACAGGATCGTAATAAAATAACCCGAGTCTGGGGGGTCGGTGGGAGGGATACCCAGGTGCTGCATACACAACCCCAAATACACATCTTCAATGTAAAGAGCTTTAACGTGTCTGGATGCCTCCACAAGCTTTTTTGGGAGGTCTAGAGACAAAACGTAGCCCAGACCTAAAACATAATTTGGGTACACAGACCCAGGGTAAATCTCCTCGGGTACGTACCACTTAGAAAATGTATCTCTCCGAACTTCAGCTTCTCTTGCCACATGTCCGCTCATGTAGTTTGTTCGGAGCGTCTACAACATGTTTATGAGCTTGGCCACATTTAGAAACATGTCTGAATCAATCTTCATGGCGTAAGAGGCGCTGGAGCAGTGGGCGTCCAGCCACTCCAGCATCATCATGGTTTTGATGGTCAGGTTCTTGTAGCAGTCCAGGAAGTTGCCCTGGATCAGGTCTTGATGTTCAGTGCTCTGCAGCAGCTCTTTTTGGAGCTGCTCTGCTCCTCTCCAATGTGCAGCCCCAGCAGGAAGAACAGCGTCACCACTTTGTCCAGCACCAGGCTTTCACCTCCCCAAGTGCTGCGGACGATGTCACGGGGTGTTGTGGGGCGCCACAGGAACCATCAGAACCAGGTAGGGCTTCTTCTGCTCACATCTGTTAGGCTCATTTAAACGAAGTGGTATATACGGGTATTCCACTAAGTACGGCCCTGAGGTACAACGAAACGGTGAAAGGATCTTCTGGAACAAAACTATACCACTGCTAAGGAACCTGGGAATCCACATAAAGATGATGTGCCTCAAATCAAGGCAATGCAAGGTAAGTAATATGAGGACAATCAAGAAGAACAAGAGTGTGATTCTCTTTTTGAACATTCTTCTGTTTGCCTCCTGCTGGACGTCTTCATCTGGCTGGAAAACAAAAAGAAAACAAGTCAGTGATCACAGTAATATATCCACAGTAACTAATGTTAAGGAACAAGTAATATATAGTTTTCAAATCAGGGAAGTATTTGTTAAAAGAATACTTCGACATCTTGGGATTCTGCCTTTGTGTTACTTATGGACGGAATTATGGTGAAAACAAATGATTCCCTTTCTGCTGGGGAACCACTGTTTTTGAGTTTGTTTGTTGTTTAACAGTCTACAGTACTGAGCAGTCTCTGCGGCGAGCTCATGCAGCTACGGTTAGCCCCAAGCAAGCAGCAACCTCCGGGTCTGGAAAGTGAAGCATTACAATACCGCCTTGGTGATGGTGCCGTGGATAAGATCAGGTGTGAGAGACCCGGGTTCAATCCCCCACTGTGACCCATTCACCATTGTGTCCCTGAGCAAGACACTTAACCCCTAGCTGCTCCAGAGGCGTGCGACTCTGACATATATAGCAATTGTAAGTCATTTGGATAAAAGCATCAGATAAATTAATAAATGTAAATGCCTTAAACTTGCATTCTTTCTTATGGCCAGCAGGGGGCGACTCCACTTGTTGCAAAAATAAATCAGATTGTAAGGAAGTCTATATGAAGAGGAAAAACATAATCAAATACAGAGGAGAAAACACAGGGACGAAAAGAGGAAGAGTTTAACAAAATAAAACCGGAAATAACAACACTCCATGACAGTTGGTGGTCTCAGACTGGGAGACTAAAGCCTGGCCTACATGGATTCATCATGCGTAATATTCATCCAGCCAGAGGGACGATCATGAACCGTTCACAGCGCGTCGGTCGCACTAGCGACACAACCCGTACCGAGAGGGAGTGGAGCAGACCAGGGACAGGAGATCGGAGCGACCGGCTCGCTGCGGTCGGTTGTGATCGTTCCCTCTGGCTGGATGAAATCTGGCTCCTGATTTTACGAAAGATCCATGATAATAGAGAAATATAGAAATTAATGGCAATGTAGCAAGCTGTCAAAATTTTAGAGACCCCCCAAGATATCACAAGCCCAGCTTTTAGGAGACCTGATGTCTTATTAAGGGGAGCTGAGCTCCCCTGGCTCCCCGTAGTTCTGGTCTCAATGGTCTCAATCACTAGTTTTAGTAGATAAGGCATGATGATGATATAATAATAATAATAATAATAATAACACATTACATTTATGTTGCGCTTTTACTCATCTCCCCCACCAATGTGTAGCACCCACAAGGGTGAAGCAGGCAGCCATTTGCCGCAGAATGGTCGTCACACATCAGCTTGAGGTGGAGAGGGAGGGAAACATAGAGCCAATTTCACGCGCCAGATGGAAAAAGCAGGGTTGGTAATTTTTTCTAGGACACCAGGGAACCTGGTCTCTTTGAAATAAGTGCCATGGTAATGACCACAGTGAGTCAGGACCTCGGTTTAACCTCTCATCTGAAGGACATCTCCTACAGCACAGCGTCCCCATCACTGCACTGGTCAGTCACCACCTGCACTGTTGAAACTCTGTCACACAGGGCTGTGATACAGTTTAAGTTTGGAATGCATCCATTTGAATGCAAGAAGTTAGTTTTGTAAGCTTAGAAAAGATTTGTTGCTTAATTTTTCCCGAGCACTAATGCATGGCCCAACACGGATGCTGAAAAGAGCCAGAAAGCAAGCAAGGCATGTCAGATGTGAATGAAGCATGTGTGAAAATTTAACATGATGGCATCATGGCACGACGCCAAATTAGGGAACAAGTAACATTTCAACACTTTCAACATTGCACAAGTGCAATTGCACAGCCTTTTCGTGTGGAGATGTTATCTGCGTGGGTTCTCTCCAGGTGCTCCGGCTTCCTCCCACCGTCCAAAGACATGCGGCCTGTAACTGGTGACTCTAAATTGACTGGTTGCTTGTCTATGTGTGGCCCTGCGATGGACTGGCAACCTGTCCAGGGTGGGATTGGCTCCAGCCCCCCTGTACGCAGGATAAGCGGTTGACGATGGAACATTGCACAAGTCTAAATTGAGTTGATTAAATGCATGATGTGGTTAAATTATTTGTTATCTAGGGGGTTTTAATTTAAAAACACATTTTAGTTCTTATCTTAAAATTATTTTGCAGGTATGCTTAATGCCTTGGTTGTCTTCAAAATCGGCAAGAAAATGCCAAAACGCCTTCACGCTGCCAAAAAGATGCATAAATGGTGTTCATGTGCTTTGAATGTGGAATCAACATAGACGCCCCTCCAAAGATTATCAGAGTATTAAACAACACGCAGACATCTAGTTCACTACTACATGGACAGCAAACTAACCGTCATAACCATATTACAAATTACATGTTTGCAAAATATGTATATGCAATCCGTGATTTTGCACAAATCAAAGTTCTGCATATTTTATGTCCCATGTACACTTTATTTCTCTTTTGCAATAAAGATTTAAGAAGAAAAAAGAATATTCTGATTATTCCGACACCACCAGTGACGAAACGCGCTCTGTAGAGCAGTTTGTTCATTTGGGCTACTGTAAGTCAAGGCAAGTTTATTTGTATAGCACGTTTCAACAACAAGGTAATTCAAAGTGCTTTACATAAAACATAAAAGCAACAGGGAAATATAAAAAAGTTTAAAGCAACATAAAATAAAAAAGTTACAGTGTTACAATCAGGGTTAAAAGAGTTAAATGGAAAATAAAAACAGGCTGAGGGGTTGAGCAAATAATTGAGTTACAATTATTTTGAAAAGAGAATAAACAGAGAAGTTCTCTCTAGCTAGTCTGTACTCGGGTCCACAGCAATCTTTGGGTCCACTGAAACTCCAGAAACCTTCAGACACTACAGAGAAACCAGGACATGTCTGTCCGCAGGCCGCTTTGATCCAGTTATACTCTGGACCCACCTGTGCGTTTACAGGTGGACGGAGGTTCCTGCAAATCACTCAGGCGCGAGATTTAAGACCACTTCCTTCACTCTGTTCAATCTCACTCTCATTATCTTTTCACTCAATTACCTACTCATTTCTCACCGTGTAAATATTTATTAAAAGCAATGGTAAAAAGCTACAAACAAAGAAAAAGAAAACAGGACAGTAAAAGTTACAGTGCAGTGTAAGTTATCAGTAAAAAGAAAAATCTTAAATATTTAATTAAAAGCAATGGTAAAAAGAAAAGTCTTCAGTCTTAATTTAAAAGAACTGACATTCAGCAGACCTGCAGTTATCTGGGAGTTTGTTCCAGATATACGGAGCATAATAACTGAACGCTGCTTCTCCTTGTTTAGTTTGACTGGGGACAGAAACCAGACCTGATCCCAGACGACCTGAGAGGTCTGGATGGTTCGTAACGAAGCAGAAGATCAGAAATGTATTTTGGCCCTAAACCATTTAGTGCTTTATAAACTAACAGCAGGATTTTGAAATCAATTCTTTGACATACAGGAAGCCAATGTAAAGACCTCAGAACTGGAGCAATGTTCCTTCTTCTTTGCTTTCACTTTCTGCAGAAACATGGTGGTTCAACATGGTGACGTCCATGTAAGAGGACCAGCGGTGTATGTAGAAATAAATGGCTCATTCTAAGGTAATAAAAGCGTAACGGTTCTTTATGTAAGGTCTTTATACACCACTGAAAACATAGTTATGGATATTATATTGCATTTCTGTCATTAGATCCTCCTAAATATTACACACCGGACTTTTAACATTGTGAAACATCACAGTTTTGTTAAGCTTAGGCATCAAAACTACTTGGTGACGTAGAGAAAACCATTCAGGGAACAATAATCCCGAGGGCCTCTGTATGCGACGCCCTGGTTTGACTGGAAACGTTATAGTGCTTTGCTTTAAGGTACTTACACATGCTGTTTTAAACTCTCACAACATTACAGAGACAAACACTGTACATTTTACTCCACTACAGATTTTACATGAAAAATATTCGATTGTCTTAAAATATGATGCATTGTTATAAATTAAAAACCTTGACCAGCTATTAAAATGCTGCTATCTAGTCATATAAAATGTATAAAATACTGGTACTTTACTTTAACTTAAAGGTCTAATGCGTATATACAGTATCTAGTTCTGCTACAAGGGGAGTGTGAGAGGAAGGGTAGTCAGCTGGTTGCAATCTGTAACTTCGTCATGCCACTAAATCCTACACACTGGACCTTTAGGTAAAGCTGTGACTGCAGGGGTATTTAACATTTATCCAAAATAAATAACCCAAATACACTGGACTGTAAATAAAAAAAAAATCTTCTTAAAGTCTTGTTTTATTCCAGAGATGTCGCTTGTTTGTCTGAGTTTTAAACCTACCAACAAAACAGTGGAATATGCGACACCATACAAAACACAAGACAAGATTAAAGGGTCAGCTCACCAAAGACAAAGCAACACATTTTGACACTTACCCTCCGGTGTTTTGGTCTTTTTCCCTGCGAGACTTCCTTCTGTCGTGCCAATACAAGTAAAGTTGTGGTGTTCAAGGCACTGAAAACTTATTTCTTTTGACTGAAAAAAACCTTTCTGTAAACTGACCCCGTCTGGATGATCCACATTTGTGACTGAAGGGCGTGAGTGAAATATTTTGTAAGACTGAGATATGATCATTGGTGGGATATTACAATGCAATGTTCAGTGTTTTAATAACCCCCTCCTTCCTCTGTGCAAAAGGCTCTCACTGTTTCCTGCTTTGCTGCTGACCGTCATAATTACTACATCCTGTTATTTGAACAGCAAGCAAATGTCTTTATTGACTGTGGTGCAAGAAATATTCAGATCCTTAACTTAAAGTCCCCATGACAACCAAATTGAGTGTTTTTCTATTTCTTCATATGACCTACACGTATTTTGAAGGTATTCTGGGGGCCTTACTGATAACTGTTCAAAAACAATTTTATAACTTGCACAAAAAGACAACTTGAAGAAAATCTTTTCTGGTTTTCTCTCTGATGACCTCAGCGACGCCCTGTGATTTAGAGTTTCCTGACTGACTTGTTGCTTATCAGGTAATAGCTTACTGCTGCTAAGGGTGCCAATTAAAAAGACAATTGGATGGGTCAACTATTTTTCCTGGTCATAAAGGAAACCCAGAACAGTGCAGGTGCGTGCATCAGTTTATAAAAGTCTTACAATGCTTACAATATCCTTGCTAGTTTAACTAATGTGTGTATGCAGTCTGTAGATGATTTACTCTTTCAGCATATATCTCCTTTACTCTTGCTCATGTTGACGGTGAATGAAATGTAACCTGCATTCACTAAAGCAGTGAAATAACACACCTGAACATTTTTCAATTACCCAGCAAAGTAAAACTCCTGAATTCCAGAGTGAAAACAAATGACTGCTTATTGTAAGCTCACAAAATTCTTAAAATGAAATCATAAACTACGTTGGTGTCAAAATGTATCACTACAATATCTAATCCTCAATTTCACCAAGTTTATTTGTTGTTTATTTGAGTAGAGACAGATACAAAAAAAAAAAACAGATTATTACATTAAAAACAATCCGATGCCCTAGAAGGGCTTTTAACAGTTAAGATAATGAAGGAGTAAAATTTTACAGTGAATACAATAAAATGTCCAGAGACTAGTTAGCACCAATAAAAGTTAGTGTAGTAAATAAACACATTCACTCGAACTCACACAGATGCTTTACCTCACATACACACAGATATACATTTCATATGTCATGATCACACTGCTGCTGCTGTATGAGCCAGGCTTTTGTTTGTTTTTTGAAGGTGGACAGTTTAGTTAAAGTCTTTATATTTGTAGGAAGACAGTTCCACAGACACAAACTATTAAAAAACAACTTTATATGTCTAAGATTAACAAAATTAACAAGTTTAAGATTTTATGTTTACTTAAAATGTAACAGTGATCGAATGGAATGAGCTTTTTATCTAAGATTTTTAGGGCGCGGTTTTAAAGCCTCTCAATAGGCTTTATGGTAGTTTGGCTGGTCTGGGACCAAACAGTGGTGCAGTACGACAGGATCATAGTGTTCAGAAAGACATGAGCACATTCAAATGTCAGACAGCTCCTGATCATTCTGAAACAGTTCATACTGGCCTTCATTTTTCTTGAGATGTTTTTGACTTTTAAAGTTTAGCGGCTCCATTAGAAATAATAGTAAAATGACCCTACTTCTCTGCTGATTTATTACCTCAGTAAACACTTTACTATTTAGTTTCATGTCTTTTTTAATACAACAGCAAAAAATCAACATAGCACTGCCTTAACGGTCAAACGTTTTTTCCCCCTCTTTTTGGGGGTAGTGGGTCTAAGTCTTAAGGGGGTCATACCCCCCCAATCCCTCCGGTAATTCGAACCTAGCTGCTAACTAGCTGCCGTCATCTAGTTAATGGTTTTAGCTGTGTAGCACAGGAGCTTTGGACCGCCATGAGAAGGAGGTTGTGCAGCTAGCGGTCCTATTAGCTGACTCAGCCAAACCCAGCAAGAGAACCACCTCGGTACTGTATTCCTTGTTGTGTTCGGTACCGGTGCGACCGCCATGTACGCTCACTGGGAGCTTCTAGTCCCAGAATAGACCTTTTCTATTAGTTCACATTTCTGTAATAACAGCAGGTTGGGAGAATTTTTATGGATGAAACCAAGTTGATATGGCGTTAAACACCAGCACTGGTAAATTTTAATGAGTGTTTTTTTTTGTATGTTCACAAAGTAACTTGTTTAAATCACAAAGATTTCAGTTTTAATTCAATTCAAATTTATCTATCCCGGTAGGGCATTTCAGTTTCAGTCTACCGGTCGTATAAAAAACTAAACAGAAACCACAACAATTCAGACACCCTGTCAGTGACAACATATAAGCATTTGGCATAAACAACAACTTATGCTAAGAATATAGAACGTAAACTTCAAAATGCACCATGTACCAGGTTCAAATCCAACCCACGGCTCATTTATTCTCTCTCTCTCTCTCTCTCTCGTAATGGACTTCATATGTGTAATATTGGGAGGTCGAGATAAGACCACCTGTGTTTAGGATTGGAGGACTTTTTGGAGAACTGAAGGCAAAATTGCACGGAAACATGGAAATAAGGCCAGAAGTACAGCATATATGACAAAGTCTGAGATGTTGCATTTTATAACTGAATAATAACAAAGTCAATAAACCAAACTCATATAAGCAATAACCTGAAAGGGTCAATTAACATTGAACACAACATTGCAAAAGCTCAACAAAGGCTAAACTTCCTCAGGCAACTTTAAAAATAACGGCTCAAGCATCAACTCCTTGTTGCTCTGAACCACCAGATGAACTCAGCATGTCAAATGGGTGTAAAGATGCCTTTTTGAGTTGCGCTGATGCAAATCTCTAAACATGCGGGAACAAGTTAAACAAACCTGTCATTGTTTTTTGTTGTGAAACTTGAGTCGCGCCCTTATCTAAATGAGGTGGCTGCACTACAGTGGGCAGAAAGGAGCAATAATGTGGGAAACATTCTTCCACACCAAAGAAAGTGACACCTGACTGAAAATACTTTCATATATTTTTTTATCAAATTTAAACGCGTTCATTTTTCTGCATGATCAAACAGTCTTTGAATGAATTATTAAATATTTTGCTTTTGTTGTAGGAAATAGCAGGTGAGTGTAGCACAAAAGAGAATAACCTGACATGATAAATGTTGTGTCAAGAGGAGGATTTGTACTTTTCAGTTTAACTAAATATGTTTCTGTTGACTCAGGGTGTCATGCAGCAGCCACAGTTCATATTTCTATGAGAACAGGTACCGTTTTATTGTCTGAAATGCTAGAACAGGAAGTCACCCAAGCGCTCATTAAAACATCACTTATTAGTTAACCATTGCTTCAGCATGTGTCTTCTGTACCCTTATTATCAAGGGAATATCAGCAGGAACGTGGAAACAGGAGTTAAGTGTTTTCTTACCTTGTTAGTCTGCAGCGATGTCTGAATCCACAGCCAGAGGCGTGACCATGAAATGTGGTGTGTTCTCATATCTGAGCTTTAATTTTCTAAAGCTGGGGCAGGCAACGTAGGAGGAACTAAGAGGAGGCAGCTGGATTTTGAAAGAGTCCTCCCCGCAGTGCCCACTCCAAAGCCACTCCCCTGAAGGTGCATGCATGTGGACAGGTGGTGGGCAGGTAAGACAGCCAGTATTTTCAGGAAGTACTTACTGTTCTGCGACAGCCACAGATTAATTAAATTTTTGTGTCAGAGCATTTTTTTATGTATTGATCAGAACGTAGAGAGAATTTCAATAAATATAACAAAAGCTTCTGAAATAAACTGCCTACTAAAGAAGCCAATTTAACATTAAGATATTTTTATTTTAACACATTTTATGACATCTCAGGTATGGGGACCTTCCTCTCTCCCCATTGGCTCGCAGACATGAGGTTCAAAGTTGGACCAGGAAGAGTAACGTGACCAACAGAGACGGCTTACTCAGTCTTTTTGTGTTGTAAAAGATGATAAACATTGAGGAAGCACATGACGCAGTTGTCCGTGGATATCAGTAAAACTCTGCAGAACACTATTTAAATGTGTAACAAATGGCCAGTGACACATTCACTTTTCTGCAAACACAAATTGGCTAAATAAACTTCGAGAGTCTCTTCAGCTGAGTGCTCACCAGCAGTGAGAAGCCCTGTAAAAACATTTCTCAAACCGACAATCAAGCCTTTGTAGTTGTGTCCATTTTGTTTCCCCTTATGTGTAAATTGGTTTGGCCAAGCCCTTGTGTCTCATTCAGTTAGGCCAGTTTGTTCTGTTTATATCCTGTTTTGCTGTATGCCTTTTTGAGTATAGCGATATTTGGTTGACCTCTTTTATAGGCCTAGTTGTGAAGTTTTTGGTTTCTGTTGTTCAGTATTTTTGGGGTAAATAAAAAAAAAAATAAAAAAAACCCAATTTTTCAAAGAAATTCCTGTTCTCCTCTTTGCCTGACATGTCAGAACACTATTTTGCAAAGCTAAAATTATATTTATATCTGTTTTCATCAGCTGAAATGTCAACAAACCTGAAAAAAAAAAAAAAACTCTCAATGACTTTAATTCTCTAACTTTAAAAGGGATAGTTGGTAGGTATGGGTATCGCTAACAGCTCAGTATCGAATAACGTCTGTCAAACCAGTACTTCATTCGATACTTTCTGTAACCAGATCGCAGCAAAAAATGACTATTTGTATGGTTTTGTTTATAGCCAAACACGCAAGCAACACACTGAAAGAAGGACATGCCTCTTTTATTTTTTTAGAAAGAACAGCAAATGCAAATGTACAGAGAACTCTTAAATGATACCAGAAGATGAACCAATAGAAAGCCAAGCTTGTGGTGATAAATGTGCAACAGTGACGAACGTGTTACAGCCGAAGGTGAGCGGCTGATAAAAAAAAAAATAATAAAAAAATAAAAAAAGAGTCATGCCCTTCTCTTTATTTCAGTGTGTTGCTTGTGTTTTTGGCTGCAAGCAAAACCATACAAATAGTCATTTTGCCGCAATTTGGTTACAAATACTATTGAATCAAGTACTGGTTTGACTGGAGACATCTGGATACTACTCAATACTGGGCTATTAGTGATCCCTACCAACTAACCCCATTAAAGTTAGAGAATGAAAGTGCAAAAACTGATTTTTCGTCAGGTGTCACTGTCTTTGTTGCTCTTTTGTGCCAACTATAGTGCAGCCACCTCATTTGAATTAGGGCGAGACTCAAGTTTCACAACAGAAAACAATGAAAGGTTTGTTTAACTTGTTCCTGCATATGTACAGATTCTTAAGAATTGAATGTAACACTAGTACTGAGTACTGACTTGATGCTTGAGCAGGTTGCCTAAGGAAGTTAAGTCTGAGCTTTTGAAATGGTGTGTTCCCAGGAATAAAAAAAAAAAAACTGACAACCTTCTTAGTCAGTTATAAAATGAGACATCTCAGACACATGGACAAGCGGGTGCAGGCACGTACGGGAAAAAAAAAAAAAAAAAAAAAGGCATGCTTTTCTCTTTCTTTCAGTGTGTTGCTTGTGTGTTTGGCTGCAAGCAAAACCATAAAAATAGTCATTTTGCCGCAATTTGGATACAAAAAGTATTGACTGAAGAACTGGTTTGAGTGGACACGTTTGGATACTACTCAATGCTGGGCTTAAATGTATCGAGTATCGAGCTACCCGTTCCTAAAGAAATAATTCTGTTTACTTTCACAAACGTATCAAAAATTTATCTAAACTCATTTGGTCGCTAAACTATTTCACTCCTCCTCTCTCACTCAAATACAAAAAAAAACTTCCAAGCTGTCTCTGATGATACTACCTGTGAGGAGGATCTGTATATATTTTATGTAACCGTTATTTGAAAAACCTTGCTTGTCTGAACAATAAAAATAATAATAGGCTACCAATCAACCACTATCTCTTCAACAGGTGGCACTTTACGCTAGGTATCGAATGAAGTACTTGGTGGTCTATCACTTTAAGTGTACTGGTTTTGGTACTGGTAGTGTAAAATTTTAAACGACACCCAACCCTAATAGTTGGATTTTTTTTTTTTTTTTATTTTTTTTTTTTTAAGTGGGACAGCATGAGGTATAATCAGTGTATTACCTGCAGTCAGGAGCGTAGCATACAATTCTGGGCCCATGTCTCTTACATATCTTTTGAAATCTGTAGTGGAGATTAGTCACTAATTAACTGTTCATACCACATTTAAACAAGTAATAACAATTTGAAACATGCAGGATTGATATTAGCCTACAATAAAACAGGCTGTAATTGCTGCTGAGCTCCTCTCAGCTTCAAATGATTGCTTAGTAAAATATTTGTTTGCCACTGTGTGAGCTCACATCCTCAGTAACTGAAGGATATGTTCTGTTCCATCTGCTTCCTGATGTTAAGCTTTGCTACACTCTAAAGACATGGCTCTACTTGAGACTACTTGCTTAGAAATAAAACATGGCAAACAAAAACAAACTTAATTTCAGGCTTTTTGAGGGTTCCTGGGTGATCACTCTCACTGACCGTGGATAATTACCTCACACAGCTCCACTTTAAATCCTGAACTATCCCTTTAAAAAAGGTTCTTTGTGTGCTACTTAAGTGTACTACATCAAGCTTAAATTTAATAAATAATTGAATTCCTAACCTGAGCCCATCTTCTTCAGAAGGGAGAAATGAGAAAAGGGAAGGAGGAGGAAGAGTGGAGTCCTGAGAACAGCTCCCTGCTTAAACAGCTAGGTGTTAATGGTGTACATAAAAGCTGGACCCAGGGGGCGAGGGAGTCGATCCAGGTCCAGATAGGGAAAGCGAAGCGAAGTGGTTGGACTGAAGCTGCGAGGGTGCAGCAGGTGAGCTGGCAGGCAGGTTCGGGTGGTTCTGTGAGAACGAGGGAGAATTAACAAGGATTAGTAGAGGCGAGGTCACAAACAGGTTCATTACGAGAGCAGGCCAAGGTGTGTACCACGGAAGATGATCTGGCGAATACTGGCGTGCTGGACCTGCGGTTGATTTGGAACGAGGTGCAGGTGTGTGGAGACACTGTGCAGGAGCCAGGGAGGAAAAGCACGCCCATCTGCAAACTAAGCAACTCACAGGGGAAAACAGACAGACAGGCACAATAGGATGGGTAAACAGCAGAGAACAAAAGGTTAACAGGGGAGAGAGACCACTGGATACAACATTGTGATTATATGCACCTCACTGGCTGAACGTATGCGTTTCCACATATGCAAGATCCTGCTGACAAAAGCTTGCAACACATTCGTAGCCTTGATGCATCTATTATTTATTTGAGGCAGCAAACAACCAAGACATTATAAAAGTGTCACGATCATGGTTTTTGTATTTTGTATTATTTTGGCCCACTTTGTATTGATTCTTGTTTTAAAGTCAGTGTTACGGTTCGTTCTCCTGTGCTTGATTATTTGGGCTGTCCTGCATCAATGATTTATGCTGCGTTCCAGGCAACTCACAACTGGGGAATTTCCAACCTCCAACAAGAAAAAGTACTATGGAACGCCACCTGATGTCAGATTTCCTACTCGTGACCTCGTAGAAAAAATATCTGCCAACTTCACGAGTAGCACCCGAATGAAGTCACACGACAGCGGCACCTCCCATGGAAGCTGTCAGGGTTGTAGGGTTGAGCGGGTTGGACGACCCAAACGCAGGACAAGTTCAGAAAAGGTTTATTTGACCAACAAGAGGCGAGCACACTTACTTCAGAGTGGCTGAATCCAAAATAAATGATCCACAGGAAGACACAAAGAGACAGCGCTAGGCAGGCTACACACTACAACTGTGCAATGACCAGACAAAGACTTAACAGAAACACCAGGCATATATACACAGGGACTAACGAGCAGGGCGGGAGCAACACAGGTGACAGGGATCAAGGTTAATGAGGCAGGCAGAGAGACAGCAGGGGGGAACAGAGAGGCAGGCAGAGTGATAACTAGGGGAGCAGACAGAACACTTGACAGGCAGGTCAGAGAAGCAGGTTAGATTAAACAAATCTTCGAAAAAGCAAACAGGTTTCAGAGCAGGCTGGAGCTGACACAACATATGCGTGATTACTCAACAATCCGGCGGGGACTGGATGTCTGAGTCTCCCTCTTAAAGCTGTGGTTGATTGCCGAAGTTAGTTGTCAGATTTAATCATCACAATTAAATTAAATAAACATTTGAAATATATCAGTCTGTGTGTAATGAATGAATATAATATCAAAGTTTCACTTTTTGAATGGAATTACTGAAATAAATCAACTTTTTGATGATATTCTAATTATGTGACCAGCACCTGTACATCACACCACACCTTGTCAATGTTATTAGGTAGCTGGTTACAGTAAACTATCTGTAAAAGTCATCTTCTCTACCCAGTTATTCAGGAAAAAGTTAAAAATACCCAGAAATTTTAGTTCCTGTTTGCTTCTTGTCTTGTGTTTTTTGGTTCCAAGTAGGTTGGATTTCCGACTCGGAAAGTCGGGAGAACCTCCCCAACCCCGACCTCAAAATCCAAGATGGCTGCTACTGGAATCAACAGTAGTGGAAGCTGTGGTACTTTAATGTTTCCACACTGTTTTATTGTGTCTCATTAAATCAGTTATACACACAGTCCTGTCCAACTTATCTCTGTAGACATGTTGTTATGGTGTGTTATGGTGTTTGTGTGTACAAAATAGAGCATAATGCATTATCATCAGCTGATATTGCTAACAATGGCCAGAGGCATCAAACTTGGTTTTCCAGCTTAAATCTGTTGTTTTACTGGAACGCCGTCAACTCGAGTGTGACGTTATTCCCAGATCTGACCTCCGACTTCTGAGGTAAATAGAAAGCCTAAGCAACTCGCTTCCCCTCCGGCCCATGGGACCTTTTTTCGTGGGAAAAAATATGTCAACGGCGAGAGACAGCTTATTTTTTGAACCTGTTTGAACTGAGCCCTGAATTTCACATGATGTTTGTCAATTTAAAAAATTATTTTGTTCGTCAAGAAAGTTGCAGTCTGTCATGAAACAGTAAAGTTACATTTCGTTTTGTGTGAAAACTACATCTCTCGTCTTGTTCAATTTACGTCACCAACTGCTAGCTAGATAACTCAGCTATGTTCCGTGCAGAAATATATCTCACCTGAGGTGTTTCATTCAACGGCTCTGTCCTTTTATCACATCATCTACACATGGGAGCTCTTTGACGTTAGCTTCAGTCATTGAGAGAAAAAATTACGTCACATACGTGACTTTTTGAATTTGTGGCCTTTGTAATTACGTATTTTCACAGTCTTAACTGTTGTACATCAAACTGCGACTTTCTTGACTTTTAAAAGTACATTTTTAATTGACCATCATTATATGAGATCAAAATACTTAGTTGTCCCTTGCCATTGACTTCTGTACATATTTTTTCCCGAAGTAAGATCCTATGGTGGTCCACCGGAAGGGGAGGGACTTAGACGCTCTACCATAGACTGTATATAAAAATTGGACGTAGACATCCGTCACCCGTTGGTTTGTGGACTGCGGTTTGGCCGATAGGGCGCCGCCGTGTTGAGTTTTTGCAACCAGCTGCACCAGACGTGACCATTTTTTGACGAGACGGTTGAGCTAACGGCCGGCGCTAGTTAGCTTGCTTAGCTAGCTGCAGCTGTAATTCACGTTAACTGTCATTTTAACAGGGCTGACAATTTTGTCTAGCGAACAAAACTAAATGTACTCACCGACACAGACATGAAACTAGTGATTGAGAACATAAACTCTATGAATGCCAAACATCACTTCTTGTCCATACAGATCATATTCTGATTGTCTCCACTCCTTTTCGGCTCTTTTTGCACTGCCGCTTGTTCATCCTTTCTTTCCATTCTTTTGGTAGCTCCAGCGTATGACAGACCCTCTACCGCTCTGATCTGAATCACCATCCATTTCCTTTATTCTTTTCGGACATCGTGGTGACGCAGCATGATGATTTCCTGCACAGTGTGGACACTTTACTTGCACCTGCTCTTCCTTACACGCCTCCCTTTCACAGTTCTTCTTCCCACATCTTCTGACTCCTCTACATACTTCAGCAACATGTCCATATTCCTGACAGCAGAAACATCTCTATATATCCTGGCAAAACCCCCACAAAAGTCAGACACACCGACATTACTTTCCCCCTTCTCCCCTTGTCGGAAACTTGTTAGCGTTTTTGCCACACAAACATCTTAAACACTTCGAAATGGCTCGGCCTCCACTGACAGCGGTACACCACTCATCATTTCCTGACCCACTGACCCGAGTGGGAAGCAAGTCAAACAGCTGTGATCTTCATACTCTCTAATCTTCAGCGCTTTATCTCTCTGCCGCCTTGACGCACGATCAATGATAACCATTCCACTACTTGTTATCGCGACCAATCGCACATCTTCAACCTCGTGCTGATCTTTGAATCTCCCGTCTGTTCGTGTCACAGCTATTAAAGGGGCTATATCTAGTTATACAATGAAATCACCTATTAATAAATTACTTTTTTACAGCCTTTTATCAACTGGTTGTAACCTCACTTAGAAATGAAGCGACTACAGCGAACAAAGCCCGGTCCACTAACGCAACAAAACGACCGGCTGGCTGCACAATACAGACTCCAACACAAACTCCAACATAAACTTTATGTCAGGATAAAATCCAACAACAAAGTTTTATGTTCTAGAGCCTGTCAGGCCAACAGAATGAAATGGATGTCGGGTGAAAATACGGTCAACATCACAGAGACACCGCTGATTTGTTTTGGAACAGACAAAACTGACATTAATCCTGGCAGGTTGATGGCATATAGACAACATTAATAACATACGCACATAATCATAAGCAGATAACACACGAGCATGGATAAAACATAAAAGCATGTAAACTAGTTAACTTGTATGGCTTTCCACATTACTTCAACAGCTAAACACCCCACATTACTGTATTGGTCCGTACCGCAAATAAGTGAAACTTAAAGCTCGTTACCAGTGGGGGTCGAACATAAGTAAGAGTCCAGGAGATGTGCTAAAAACATATGTTTATTGAAATAAACATGAAATAAGTTCAAAATTTCATTAATCATCTGTTCTTGTTCCACATTCTTTGCAGAAAAAACAGCGGACTGTGGTCCGTATAAACCACCACAGGGAAAACAGATGAGCGAACACAAACATCAAAATGTTCTAAAGCCATGACTAGTGCCAAGGCCTCCCTTTCAATGGTCAAGTACCATTGAAAAGTTGCAGATCGGATGCTTTTTATCAAGTTTGTTTATTAAAGCTACATGCTTCACATTTTGCCTTTTTTCCAACACAGGACAGCCTGCCACAATATGTCCTCTTTTTTTATAATAGAAGCACTTGACGTCTTTTCCCTTCAAATCATCCTTATCAGCCTTAACATCAAGCTTCAAGGGACCAGCATTTCTGCAACCCCTTCGAGACACCACTAGGCCTATCCTTCACAATAGAAGTCAGGTTATCAAGAGGCTTACCAACATTACAAAAAAGAAGATCCCCAAAAACATATTCATCAACTAAGACAGCAACGTTAAAAACATCACAAACCTTATGTTCATTTAAGTAAGTTGAAACCCTCTCTGGAAGACTGTTTTTAAAATTCTCCGTTAATGCTAACTATTTAAGCTGTGCAAAATCACCAACCTCATTAGATGAACACCAGCAACCAAAAAAAAGTCTCCTTCTCCCGAGCACAATACGTCTGATGGCCATACTTTTTCAGCTGGTGAAACCTTTGACGGGACGCCTCCGGCACCAGCTCACACACTCTAAGCACAGCAGCTTTTTCTTTGTCAAAATTAAGACTGTCTTCCGCCCGAAGTGATGAGTAAACTGTCTGCGCTTTACCACTCAGAACCCATTGCTGCAACAACAACGTGCACATTTCTTTCGGACAATTTAGTGTAGAAGTCACCCGCTCAAATAAGGTGAAATATTTGTCAGCATCCCTTTCATTAAGGAGGAACTAAGCAAATGTTTCTGCTTACATCAAAATTCCTACTTTGGAGCCACTTTGTTCCACCTGATCTCTGTATCCATGTTTTAGGGGGACGGTGACGGGCTACAATCAGGAGAGCAACAAGCGCTTCTGTTGTGGATGTATATCAACATTTAAAGTGCTAGACCCCAAAATAAGAAGAGGTGAATTCTGTGCCCTGCCCCCTGTTCTGCCCTTTTTGAGACTTTTGTTTTGGTGTTCATGGTTCTGGACCTTGTTTGCGTTTCAGTCCTGTTTTCTGGCCCTCCTCATGACGTCCCTCCGCCCACTCTGGCTTGGTTTGGACTTTGTCTCCCCTGTCAAGTGTGTTAGTTGTTCCTGCCTGCAACCTCGCCTGGATCGCTCTTGCCGTTGTTTAAGCCTACATTTGGATATAGAGTTTCTTCATGGACTTGTTATCTTTGTCACAACATTTGGATTTTCTGTTCGGACATTACCTCTTCTTTTTGGATTTGTTTGGACGCTCTGTAAGTGTGCTCGCTTTTTGTTTGTACATCTTTGGACCTGAACCTGCCATTTAGGGCTGCAGACCTGTTCACCACTGGACAAACGTGACTAAAGTTTGAAATCTCAGGATGATTTAATTTTAACCTGATAAAGGAAACTTTCTCTTGATGCATAAACGTGTTGCGACCTTCAACAAAGCAACTGTTTTATCCTGCTGTGGTCAGTATCCTTTCCAAGGGTTTTACCTGGTGTAGTAAAATAACATGTGTCTGTGTAGTAGATCTATCATAACTGTGGATCTGAGGCTCAGAACTGTGAACTGTGTTCAGATTGGGGTGGCTGTGGCTCAGGAGGCAGAGCGAGTTGCCCGTTAATCCCCGGCTCCTCCAGGCTGTATGTCAAAGTGCCCTTGGGAAAGATGAACCCTGAAGTTCCCCTGGTGGCTGTTCCACATTCCTGTGTGAATATTAGTTTTTGTTTGAGCACTTAGGCTCGGTGTATGAATGTGAGTGAATGTATTGTGATGTAGTGTAAAAGCACTTTGAGTGGTTACAAAGACTAGAAAGGCGCTATACAAATACGGAGCATTTTCATTTGATATTTCAGTATGGAGAAGTGTAAGATAAAAAAAGAGGAAACAGCTCAACGCATTTGTAGTTATTACTCAACGCACGTCTACTGTTACTCACTTCTCTTCTTTTCTCCTAGTTCAGCTTTGATTCTAGTTTAGCATATGTGTTTTCTGTTTATTTTTAAATCACATTCTTGTTATGCTGACTTGTGGTTTCTTCTCCACGAAACCACAGTCTTTCCCTAAACCTAACCAACCACGTGTTAGAAAACCCTGAGGGAACCATTTGAGTCACAGACTTTGGTGTCTTTTTACTTCTTCCTTAAACTTATATTGCAAATACAGGACTAAAGTGTACATAGTACATAGAGAAGTATGCAGACCATTATACAAATAAAAACCTTGCCAGGGGTGTTCTATATTATGTAAAGATGTTAAAAGAGGAGGCACATGTTGACAGTTTTTCCAGCCTGTTTGTTGTTGGATTTAGAAATTAAATTGATCCAATGTAGAAGTAGAAAGTTTACTGCTGGTTTTACATTTCTGAATGTGGAATTTTGCTGTTATAATTAATTTTCTGTGTACCAAGGAAGATACTTAAACGATCTGGCGAATACTGGCATGCTGGAACGGGGTAGATAACTGGTGGCTGATTGCGAAAAGAGGTGCAGGTGTGTGAGAGTGGAGCCAGGAAGACCACGCCCACCTGCAGACAGACAGACACACAGGGATAACGGGGACAATAGGATGGGGAAACAACAGAAAACAATAGGTAAACAGAGGAGGGGAACTGCTGCATATAACAAATGGAGAGAACAGCTGGTTCACCAGTAAAATCTGATTGTGTACAAAATCTAAAAAGAAAAAAGCAATTTGTTCCTACATAAATATCTCTGTTATTCCAAATTAAGATACCTGTGTGGTGAGAAATGTTGTTTATAAATTAGAGAGCATGCTAAAAGGACCTGCTTGTGGGATGTGGATAGTTTTACAGTGACTGTGTCCACATTACCACGTCCAAGCATGCCCACCCACAAACACACACATTCACTACTTACATTTGTAGTGAGAAATAATATAAGCTTGTATGTTGTTACTCAAATGTAAGTCAAATGAGTTAATGTCATGAAAGCAGTACCATATGTAACAGATTAACATTTAATGTATGTGACTGGTAAACAATAAAGAGCATTTTATAACAAATTTACACATACAGTAAAAACTACACTGTAGATTTAATTACAAACACAAAGTATATTATATGTACTGATTCCAGCAACATGATCACAGTATAGGATGTAAACAAAATGTTTTCTGACTGAATACAAACAAGTAATGACAACAGCATGAAAGGCAACAGAATACATAGATGGCAAAACTATAAATAGTGCAGCAGTAATAGTTGTGTACGTGTGTGTATGTGTGTGTGAGACACATGCACAGGTTCCTCCTAAGTTTTAATAATAGCTCATTGGAGCCACAAAGAGAAGAAACTGGCAGCATCTGTGTCAGGTAGTGTTGTAGTACTTGAGACCCTTCTTGGTCTCGAGACCGGTCTTAAGACCCCTTTCTGATGGTCTTTGTTTTGTCTGAAACACCCAATAGGGGTGTGGAAAATAACTGGTTTTAGCATCTAGCAGCTCTACTAATAACAGCAGCATCAGAAATAAAAATAGCAGCAGCAGAGGTCAGTAATAACGCTGTAATAATGTGATAATGCTATGCAATGTATCATTAAATAGCTGCTTTTCATTACTACCTACTTGTTTGGATTGTTACAAATACTTAGTAGTCACAGTGAGAAAAATACATCTTTGTCCTATTCGTTTTACAATCACATCGTAGCCTCATAATCGTAATGAGGATGCCTAAAAATTCCCACCCTTGAGGTGATGCATCGAGATGCATACGGATATTGAATCAAATCGTGAGACCAGTGAGGATTCACACCCCTAGATGCAAACGATGGTTGTTCAGACTTGTCACAGACATTATCTTGCTCTTTTCTGTTCTGACAATAGCAGCTAAGCTTTACTTCCAATTAGCTTGTGTTGCACTCTCTTTCATGACGTGTTTGATTTTGACTGTCCGATGCGCCGGGGCCTGTAAAAACAATTTATTTACATATATATTTAAAAATCTGACCGGTCTACCCCAAACAAATGGTCTGGCCCTTCTGGAATTTGCCAGAATTTGCCAGATGGCCAACCCCCCACTGATGAAGAGGTACCAGGCAGGTGCAGAGGGGGGTGCAATAGCTGCCCTTTTGCCCTTTGCTTTTGCTTTTTTCAAACGCAAAATTTCCTTCATTTTATTTATTTTAAAAGTTGTAAAGGCCCTTTTGTGAAGGCCTGCCTGATCAAACTTTCAGTAAAATCAATTCATAATAATTTCGCAGTAAATAAAATGACCCAATTGATGACTTTTCACCTGATGACCTCATCCGTGACGAGCTGACAGCTGATATTACTTCTACACTATAAACAAAGGTGCTCTGTTCACTTTGTTCGGTTTGGGGGAGAAAAGTTTCACGGGCGTAATTTGTAATTTGACCAAAATCTTTGCACTTGAACTAGGATTATTACAGTGACTTAATAAAAGCATTGTGCCTTGAAATAAAAAATAAGTATAACAACATTGGTAAAATTCTAAGCCTATTCCTCCGACTTATAGCCTACTTCAGCCCTTATCCAAATAAATAAATAAACAGTAGTGTTTATAACAGCTCAACTACAATAAAACTCAATAACTGGAAGAACATGTAAAAATCAGTACCAATGTAAAAAAAAATAATATTCCTGACATCAAAGGAAAGAGTGAAGAAGAAATGGCCCTATAAGATTTGAGAAAAATGTATGAATTGTTGAAAACAACATAGGATATATTAGCTGATTTAACAATTATGTGACCATGAAAAGATGTAAAGATTGTTGAGTGTGTGGGACTGGCTCACAGTGACTGACCTGCTGTAATACTGCAGCATCTGCCAAGGCTGACTGCTAAGGAGACGCTCACAGAGCTGCACACCAAGAGCTGCAATTATGGTCACAGAATTGTTTAATCAGCTAATATATATCCTATAGTTGTTTTAATATCTGTAGTTACAGATCACCTCCAGTAGTATCAGCAACAACACAATAGCAGCAGCAGCAACTGTTCCCTGTAAGTTATGTCATCCCACAGTGTTTTAAAGCTGGAGTTGAGTATTCCCTGTTTCTTTTTGCGTCCCAGCATTTGCTGATGTATCGATACAGAAGCATCTGTATATGCGTGTCAACAAGGAATACATAACGATATATTTCTATGTCAGTAGTATGAGAAGAGTCCTATTTAAATCCTTGGTCCATGTGTCCTTTTCGAGCACCTGCACTTCCACAGGTCTCTGCACGGCCCTGAGAGGTACTATCCTTCTTGGCACAAGAAGAGAAAAAACTTAGTCAGAGCGACTTTCTGAAACGGCAATCAGGTAAACTGGTGGTCTCTCACCGCTCTCACATTCACTCAGGATCCAGTGGCGTGTTCTTCCTCAGTTTCACCCAGTGCTGGCAGTGTTAAGGGCGATTAGCTCGCTGTTAGCCACCGGGGGTTGGCTCTGGGAAACATCAGTTGTTATTGTTATAATAGTGTTATGGAAAAATCCCCATTTTTTTCAATAGCTTCTGTGTCATGTGATTCAGGGACGTGCAACACTGTGCAAATGCATGGGTGTCTTTTGCACTGGGGACGCTGGGGACATGTCCCCATTTATATGTCCCCAAATAACTTGCAACAATGTTAAATAACAAACCTTGAGAAAGGTTTAATTCCACAATAAGAAAACACTAAATGTATTGTAATTATATGTCCACTGTAACTTAAGCTAAAAAGACAAGCTGCTGATTACTGCATTACATTACATAATATTTTATATTTTGAATTTTCACCTGCTCCCTGAATTTTGTGTTTCACTTCATATAATCAATACATTTTCACCATAAGTTAGTGCAGAAATGTCTCCAGAATGTAGGAAATTAAGTATTTATTTTCTGGGGGAGGACCACAGATCCTCATCGCTCATATTTCAGCACTGAATTTTTCTTCAAAACTGGTGTTTAAATATCTTCTCGTCTTGTTTTTGTGATATATTGGGCATCGTCACATCTCGTCTTGACGGGTGCATCAAGCAACTACCACAGGGAGCATTTCAGAATAAGAGCGTTTTGCCTGCCGGATTTTGCCAACATGTTTAGATTTTGGTGATTTGGTGATTTAGTGCTTGCTTTTTGTGCCTCTACTATGATTAAGAAGGCTACATAGTTAAACTGTTTCTTTTTTGTCTGATTTAGCTGTGTTTATTGTTGATAAACGATCAGAAGTCTGTAACAGGTATTTTATTTAGAAAATTGACTGAATTCGCTGCCGTTTCTGTATCTGACTTCCTGCTCGGTTCATGCGCTCTGTGCTGCTTCACGCTGGGACGCTTCGGTGTGAGCACAAACATTTAGCAGAAAGGCTGCAATCAGCTCTGTCAGCAGAGAAGCAGACAGACTCTGTGGACTTTCAGAGAGAGTCTGGGGTCATGTAAACTTGGTTAATATGACTTTTTAGCAGGTGGCCACACGATGAAGCTCCGAACCCAGTGTGCTGGGAGTCTAGCTCTGCACCCGCATAACATGGAAGGATTGGGGGGGGGGAGCATTTCCATAAAATATTAATAACTATTAATAGAAACAGAAAAATGACTCAAATTTATTATGAAGGGGTGAGTCTAATTTGCCTAATATAGTCCTACAATTCGGCATTGGTTTGAAGGTATTGAAAAAATTATGATTTTTCCACAACACATAACATAATTTAATGATGGTCCCTAAACCAACCCCCGGGGTTAAGAGTGAGTCCTCGGAGTTACACTGCCAACACTGGGTGAAACTGAGTAAGAAGACGCCTCTGGATCCTGAGTCAATGTCTGGCCAATATCCAAATTTAAACTAACTTCACTGCGGTTGCTCACCCTCCTCCTCCTCCTCCTCCTCTCAAAATCTGATGTCAGCAAATAACAGAAATGTTCAGTTTGTGCTTCCCAGTGAGTCCCTCTCTTGCCAGACCTTTTCCCCCTGACCAGTGTTAGAGTGACATACAAGTATTGTATTGCAGACGGCAGTAAATCAGTTTTTAAACTGCAGCTCGGAAAACATTAGGCTACTCGCGCATTCCAGCAGCTCATTCCTCTGTAGGGGATCCAGCGCGTTGTCACTCCAGCTCCTCACATGGACGCTTCTTTTGCAAACATTTGAATGGCTGTCTGAAGCCGAGCTTACACTCACATCGACTGAGTATTTTTCTGTTATATTACCTATATATCTATTGTATACCTGCAATTTGTTTGAATGACTATTTGAACATTCCAGGAAATAGCCGTTGTTATGGCTGGAGCACATGGACAG
>NW_024042722.1:0-38936 GCF_014851395.1 Micropterus salmoides | reverse complement strand
AAACGCTTCTCCAGGGCTCGTAGCCAGAAGTAATTGAAGTTTCCGTGGAAACTGACTGCTACAATGGCCACGTTGCGAGTGTGTTTCCAGTCTATGCGCTCCTTCTGAGCTATGAGCTGATGGACAAGGTCGCCGCCGGCGAAGAAGCACCCGTACAAAGTGACATTAGCCAGCCAGGGGAATCGTTTGGCGGCTTCTTTCAGTACAGCTCTCCTCATTTTGGCTCAAGGAGGAGGAGAAGCTGGGGTCGTGTGGGCGCTGACAAAGTGATGCTGGACTGACCAGTGGCTTCAATTTAGCAATCAAGACGCAGGCATAGCGGTTAAATGAATTTGACTAGGCCCTGGTATGAGTCGGCTGGCTGACACGACGCAATCCATCTGTGCGCGGAAATGAGGGAAGGATTAGACCTTTATACCGGCAGCAGGAACATCACACATTATCAAATCTCAGATGAGTAATGAGAAATGTCGACTTTGCCAAAACGTTTCTCAAACACTGCTATCGGCATATTCGCGCTCTGCGTAAAACCTGCCATGGCACCACTTTGGTCACTTGGAGAGAGCTCCTCTAAAGTTTTGCGTCTGGAGTTATGCATGCATAAAATATTTCCCAATGAGAAGCTTGAAGAAAAGGCTCAGGTTGAATATAAATATAGCCTAAATGTAGAATTCTGCGTGTTCTGACTCGGCGTTTCGCTGCCGGTGAATCAGGTGGCTCTCCAACAAATCCTGCGGGTCAAGCGCTAATCTGAGGGATTGTCCCAGGCTGCTCATACATAGATCTCCGGCAAACTGCGTCACTGACATCAGCAGCACTAGTTTGCTGCACAGGGCTCTGTGTTGACGCGGGTTCAGCCAATCCAAGCATTGTCAGATCAGCGGTGCCCAACCCCGCAGTGAGCGCATGTCACTGCTCCCTCATGACCCACAGTTTCATCCAGACCTGCAAACATCGTATGACAGGCAAACTAAGGACTTCTACTCTTAAACAGACTTTTGGAAACATCAGCTGATTTCAGATTGCTGGAAAGCTGTGTGACACTGACCCTGTCCAAAAGTGTCTGGAGGCGGAAGGCTGTTGTTCAGCCCACAGTTTAAAGCGTTCTCCTGCATCACAGGTGAATATTTTATTACTTAATTTAGTCGCGATCACTGTCCGAGGTGCTGATCCTGGGTCCCCGAGGGACGCCGCAGGCATGATTCCACTATACTGGGATGGATGCAGTCTTGACGGCTGTCAAAATTTATTTTCAAACATCATTGTTATTCTAGGAGGCTTGGAGATAAATTACTTAAGTATTGGCTTTAACTTTTTCATCTTCTTTTTTCTTCTTTTTCTTTTTCTTCTTCTTTTTATCACTTATCATTTATTCATCATTCTCTATTTCAGAGCTATTCATGCTGCTCATAGTGTTCATATTGTCTAATACTGCATACCAAACCCACCTACCTCAAGTACAAAACACCTGCACACAACACTTATTTATTACAGCATCCTTTGCACTTTGCACTGTGCATGCTTGTACTTGTATGTGCACCTGTATATCACATCCGACTCTGACATAATAATAATGATAATAATAATAATAATAATAATATAATAATAATAATAATAATAATAATAATAATAATAATAATATAATAATAATAATAATAATAATTTACTCTTACATCCCTTGCACTTTGTTCATCGCACTATTGCACCATTGTCTCAATCTGCTTTGTTTATAGTGTGTGTATATGTGTTCTGTATACTGTAGCCTGTGAAAAAAACATAAAGGATATTAGGGTAATAATGTCTTTGATCCATCAAACATGGATCTTCAAGAACCTGGCGTGTTTGGCCAAGATTGCTGTCTGCATTTATTCAACCGACCTTGGGTTCGAGTCCACCAAGGACCACTGCCAAAGGTGCCCCTAAGCGTAGCCCTGAAACCCCCCGGGCGCCACGCAATTAATCCTAATTAGGATGGGTTAGATGCAGAGAACTAACTTATTTTATATTATTTGAAGGACAAGGTAAAGCAGATGACCTGCACACGGCAATGCTGTTTCCACTACAACCAACAGAGAGCGACTTCACTCCACACAGAGTCCATTATCCCAACTGAGAGCTGAGCGAGGACAGTTTCTGTTTATCCTCACTGTCAGACCAGAATCTCATCGTACTTTCATTTAGCTAATTCAGGCTATGTGAATGTTTGATTCAAGGCCCACATAATGCATTACGGACGCACACACGTTTATCAGAATCAGAAATGCTTTATTTATCTCCGAGGATAAGTTATTTTGTTTCAGTTGCTCACTTTGCACATCAGGACATAAAAGGAATAGAAATAATAATAGAAAATTGGTAAGTAGAGAAAAATATGAAAAAAATATAGAAATGTATAAACATTAAAAGGAGTGGATATATGCAGTAGGCTATTTAACAGAGTTAAGGATAAATGCAGATGAAACACTGTGAGATATTAGGCGGCATCAATTTATATATTTGTTATTTTATAATTTAGGTAATCCCATTATGAGGTCCTACGCATAAAATACTAAAGTATACAACATAACTATCTACAGTATATATATGTACTGCAGTACTGTCCAGATTTGGACACATCAACTAATTTCATGGGTTTCACTTAATCTGGGGGGGGGTGATTAGGGAGGGGTTTACGTAGCACATCTCAATCCAATTGGCTGATTTCCCTGTCCGTCGAAAGGATCTTGTCTGTGATTGGCTCTCGTCTCTAACACCTCGGAAGTGTCATTTTTAGACTTGAGCAAAACTTCGGCGAATCTAACGGTGGTGTGGCGCGGCGGCTGCGAGCTGATTCACAACTTTCGGGAAAGAAATGGCCACCAGAAAGCACTAAAACAGGTACGTTTGAAAACATTTCTCCGAGAATTTGAACCTCACCGATTAACTTAGCCGTTGATTTCTTTCGTAGTTAAAGGAGTGTTGTGTTTGCGCTCTCCAAGCACGACCAGAGAGGTTCATTGTCTTTTTGGCCACAAGCTAGCCCCAACTTTCCTCCTCATGTTTTGTAAGGTTATTGAGAAAAGGTTACGACAAACTCCGTTAAAATGTGGTAATGTGGTCTCGCTAACTGGCCCGTTTCTTAAATAAACTCTCCACTGACTCAGTAGCACTATTTCAGTCTCACGTACAGCTGTTAACTGACAGCTTTTTTGCTAGTTGCTAGTTATTGTCATCTTCTCCAAAATACATCGTTAAGTGCAGCGGGGACCATCTGTTGAAGTTGATATTTCGTGGATAAATGTTTTGCTTAGTGAATAGCTTGTACGCCGAATTTATTGAAATACATTATTCATTTAAGAAACATCTTATTTGTATTACTTTGATGTATCTGGGTTCCGCTGACATGATCGCCAACTTAAAAATATGAGATTTCTTAATGGAGTTTGGGAGTAGCTCCCACAATACGCCAGATACATTAATATTATCAGGGCTTAAATATGAGATATTAGCGTGAATAATTGCATTTTAGATTATGGACTTCGAAATGAGACTGTAAGGCAGTGGTGGGTAGAAATTTGTTGATGTTGAAAATAAACTACAAAATACGGAAGTTGCTGTAAGCGAGTTTAGACATGTCTAATGTCTCCTGTTGTCTCTTCTTGTCAGTGGTCTAATAATAATAACCTGGGTTTGCACTCGAGTGCCTTTCATAACTTTCCTGTTAGTCAGAGCATGTGCAGCATGCATCAAAGAGTTGCATGCATCCTCCTAGCTGATGACATTTATATGAAAATTCACATTGGGTCAAAACAATATGAAGCATTCAAGTGCTTAAGAACGTCAAAACAAAGTGTAATTTTTGCGTTATTATTAGCTTCAGCTCCTCTGTAGATTTTTCAAGTTAGTTGCATGAGAATACAGTTTGTGTCCACTGATATATATAAAATGTTAAATGCTTCAAAAACGTTGAAATAGAAGCTAGTATGCACAAGGAAATTGAGAAATAACATTAAAACACAGAATCATGAACCGGAATAAACAAGCACAAAAAAAAGCAGTACAACAAAACCTTTAATGACATCTGTTTGATCAGTCAATATTCGTTGTTTCTAGCGTTGGAAATATGTCAAATTATATGGCTTTTCCTGCCTCATACAAAGTTCCTTTAACACTTTCCCCCCAGGCAGGACTTGTTTTTGTCACTGCATTTTTAGGAAACCGTAAACGGTCTGAAAGACCTGTGAAAAGCGGGACAGTAGGACATCATCCCTCCATCCATGCATGTTGACCTAAATACTCTGAAAAGCAGGCTGCTGACAACAGTTCCACTCAACTTAACATTTACACAATCACACACAATTACACATCACAAGCATACAAGACATAAAGACAAAGGACATGTCAGTTAGGTTGTTTCCAGCCACACCCGTATCATATAGGCAAGAGATGTTCTGTGTTATAGGAAAACCGGCTTAACGTTTGCTTGGTAAAGTGCCCGGCATTCACTTTGAGTCTTTAGCAGTTTTTTGGAGAGAAAGAGGGATTATAAACCACAGGATTAAGAGAGATGGAGAGAGTGCCAGCACCCTCTTTTAGTGGATGAAAAAGAAAATGTTGTGGGTGGCTTTAATGGATGGACTAAAGGCTGCTGTTCTGCAGTTTCTTACCAGAAAGAAAGGAGTCAGAGAGGGCGGAGGATCAGTATCTTAGGTCCATGTTGTTCTTATGTCACAGCGGGCGAGCGACTGCATGCCTGCATAATTCTGTGACGCTACGTTTGCATTCATGTTTGTATAAATACTGGGGTTTGTTTGTCGTGGTTTGTAACAGTAGAGCCGTTTTATCGGAATCAGAATCGGCTTTATTGCCAAATAGGTTTACAAAAACAAGAAATTTGCTCTGGTCATTTGGTGCTGAACAATAAACACAAAAAATGTAAATCTAAAATATGAAAATGACAGGATATACAAACTGTAATAGAATAATAAAAAGAATGTGGCAGTTATTTACATTTGATTATTGGTTGTGTTTGTGTGGGATCTGATCATAATATTCTGAGACAATCATTTTAGGACGTTTTAATTACACCACAAATTCTTTGATGAATGTATATAGTGTATTAATGCTGAAACAATTAGTCGATTTAATTTGTATTTTTAGAATCAAATGAAATCTGCAAATATTTTGAGAATCTATTAACTGTTTCGGTCAGTTTTTAGCCAAAACATCAGCTGGTTCTAGCTTCTTAAACGTGAGGATTTGCTGCTTTTTTTTTTTGTCATATGTGACAGTACATGAAATATCTTTGGGTTTTGGACTGCTGATTGACAAAAGAAGACATTTGAGGTTTGTTGCGTTGTGCTTTGGGAAATTCTAATATGCATTTTCACAGTTATTGAACATTTCAGTTTGCCTTCTTTGATCATTAGTTGCAGCAATAGACTGTATAAATGAAGTGGAAGTAGTCACCGTGACGTCACCCGTTGCTTTGTGGACTACTGTTTTGAAGCCTCGAGTTTGGACAAGAGGCACGAGTTAGCTAGCTTGGTTAGCAAGGTGTATCTTTAATTCACATTAACTGTGATTTTAACCGGGATGCTAATTTTGGCTTGCGAAAAACAGGCTTAGAACAAAAAGTTCTCACTGGAAAACAATGAACAGCCAACCCAACGGCGCTGGTCAAATCTACACAGAGCAGAGGATACGAGTTGCCTCCAGCCTGATTTACATGCTGCCGTCATAGGAACATGTCAATCGTAAGGTAGCCCGCCCTAAACCGTGTTCTGTTTTATGGTCTACTTTCCTCTAAATGGGACCATAATTTACTAAATGAACATCATGCTGTGTTGAAGAAGACATGAAACTAGCGACTGGGACCATAAAGTCATTAGGAAAGTGTTTACTGAGGGAATAAATCAGCTGAGAAGTAGAAACATTTTCTCATAGACTTCAATACAATCACTTCTTTTTTGCAACCAGGGGAGTCGCCCCCTGCTGGCCGTTAGAGAGAATGCAGGTTTAAGTTACTTCAGCGTTGGCTTCACTTTTCAGACCCGGAGGTTGCCGTGTGGTTGCAGCCGTACAGTCTAGTCACTCAAAGTACATTAATATTGTTTGGTCTAATTTGGATGACATATTTGTGGTATTTTGGTAAGTCTGCATCATATATTATTACATAAGGACAATTTCCCTACACTGCACTTGCACGGTTTTAAAATGGTAGAGGAAGGATTTCCAACACAATCAATGGTTTTAGTCGTAAATCGTCAGCAGTTTGACATTTAGGGAAATACACTTGTTGTTGTTGATCATTTAGGGCTGCAATGAATGTTTAAGTTTCTTATAGTGTAACATAAGATGCCCTCCTATGCTACATGATGATACTGTATGTAGCAGAAGATGCCTGTCTGTGACTTCCTCTTTAGATGCTGTACAGGAAGCGTGGCCGACCGCAGCGAGGGCCAGGTTGTGTCACTACTTTCGGTTCTGAGGAGGACGTGGAAAAAGGAAATTTACTTTTAAGCCTTCATTTACCTGTAGCTAAAGTTAATTACTGCTAATGGTGGCTAGTTAGCTCAGTTATCCTCGCAGCTAAAGGTCCCATTAGCTATCTGAGTCTGCCCTGGATTAGGAACTCTGAGCCTGTTATAAAAGTTGTGTGTTTTTTTGAGGGGCTGCATTAAGGGCCAGTATACGATAAATGCAAAGCTACTCTAGTTGAATCCCAGAATAAAATATAGAGCTAGAAATGAGCGCCTTGTAATGCAAGTTTGCTTTTAACACTCAATGTGAGGTGTGTGGTGTTGCAGCACCTTTGATTGTTCTCAAGTCTTGAACCCAGACCCAGGACGCTTCAGAGTTAATATTCAGAAGTTTGCAGCAGAAAATATTAGAGTTTTATCAGTTAAAACCAATGAGAAGTACCCCGACTTTATTACTTTAATTAATTTAGTTTTATATACCGTTGGAAAAGTGTTTCTGTGAGTCACGTTACCGTAGATGTTCAGTTGCAATCTCTTAGAAAGCACTTTTAGAAGCAGTCTGCAGGTTGTGTTTGTGACTGCGGTGACATTAACTTTGATGTTGTTATAGCTGGCAGAGCTAGACACACCTTAATTGTTGGTGTTATGTTGTTCTTTGCTATCAGTGTTCCCATACACACACACACACACACACACACACACACACACACACAGCTTTAACATTAACGTGCAGCCAAAATAACCAAATGCAGCATTATTTTAGTGATCTTTGATAATACATGCTAAGGTCAAAGGAAGGAGCTTATCAACTGATTTTACATAACCTGCTGGGCTGAGTGTATCATTGAGTTAACTCTGGGGTCAGTACTGTATAAAGAGTGCACCTATTTGTGGGGGGGTTGTTGTTGCAAAGAAGGTTTATGTTGTATCAGAGTTGGGCCACAGCGAGCAGTCCTTATTTAAATAGTATATAAAGGTCAGTATATGTTTTATCCCATGCTGTTGCATACTGAAAGTCAAGCTTAAAGTTTATTGGTATTGTTAACTGATTGGTTGGTTGGTTTCGGGCTGGTGGCGGTAGGAAGTGGTTTGCGCACCGTAGTCGTTGCTACACATCCTATTCAGTCAGAATGCTCTTCAGCCTGTGTGGTACCTTGTAGTTTTTAATTAAGATTTTCTATACTGAAACACACGTGTACACCGTGAACAGTTCCCATCTTACGGAAGTGGTTTGGTTCGGGACCACTCAAATCTACGCTGAGGTACAGGTGCTGGAAACAAAACTAAATCTGACAACCAGGAACAGCAAACATAAGTCAAAATAAAGAGCAAAAAAGATATACCTTTCATATAATGTATGCCTAGCCGATTCAATTGAAGGTAATTTCCTTGTTTTATAGTTTTAAACTTTCATTAGCAGTGTTAAAAAGTTTATTGGTCAGTACTGAAACCTTCTCATAAACGTCCTGCTTCCCTTTTTGTACATATGTTGCTGAACCCAATATGTGATACATGGTCTGCTGGTCTTTTTCCAAAAATAATGCAATTGATTTATTAGCATGCAAAAGACACACATCATTATTCGTTCACTTTTGGTGAGCTTGTTGTGATATTTGGGGTGAACGGTAAAATAAAAAAAAGGCTGGGTCCCCCGCACACATTTTTATTCTTCTCATGACGCATTGTAGAGAATACAGAGCAGTCTCACACAGGTGTAATGATAACCCAAATTCAGCAACTATTCAATATATTTTAATTAAGATACACTTTCAACAAGCATCTTAACAAATGTTAGTTACATTAAACTGATTGAATCAACTATTATAAGTACAGCGGGTCAATACAACCCTGTCTTCTAGGAATGACATTTATAGACTTTGTTTTGCTCTGATTATGTTCACTGGCAAAATGTTTTTGTATAGTAGTTGTCCCTTCTTTTTTTATTTACCTAGGTTGCACCTCTGGGATCAATGCTTTGCATTTTCTTAAAGTTTTGCTTCACCAAATTATAAAACAACATATTTTATCACTTAACTTGTAAGTGTTTTTTTTCTGCTGCTGCTACTTCACTACAGCAGCAGTATGAAGCAGTTCCATTAAAACTGTATGAACAAAGAGAAAAAATTAAATAATAAACAGTAATTTTACCAGTTCCTGAGCTGATACATTTTGCTCTGCAGTCTTTTTACACTCGGTGAACTCCAAGTAAAGTTTGTTTTTTCCTGGTTTCAGGTTTTCTTGCGTGCATTTTGTAAATATTCTTCTCCTGTGTTAGTGTCAGGAGGCGGGAGGATGTCTGTGGAGGTGGACTTGTTGCTGCAGGAGGCGAAAGAAAGCATCGAGGCGGCCCAGAACTACCGCAGTGAACTCCAGCAGCGCCTGCAGGGCCTCAACCAGGCCCGCAAACAGGTACCACAAGTTTGTTCACACCTTGTGTAACATCACTTGGATTAACTTCTTCTGTTTAGGAAAAATGTCATGCTTCTGAGGTAGGGTTTCCTCCATGAGAACCATCTTTGTCTGTTTGACACACACTCAGATAGGCCGGGGCAATGTGAAGTGTGTTAGCCTCTGACCCTACACAATCCCAGGAGAGTATATTCTTTCTCTCTCTGTTATCTTTTCCTTCCTCCTGCTGTCTAGATTTACCCCTAAAACAATGCTGCTATTTCCTGTTGCTACGGTAAGACAGCGAGCCTTAGAGGAGACATGAAGGAAGACATAAGAGACGAGAGGGACCCAGCCAGATGGTCATGCGCAAACACAAGGCTGGGACTCCATTTAAATTGATCAATAACTGTTTATACACTGTATTGTCTTCACTGCAGTTACTTTGACTGGGTATCATTTAAATGTCTCTCCATTTTTCGTTCGTCCAACATTCTTCGGCTACTGGTTCGGCTGCAGACTTTTACTCTTGCTATTATTGGCATTTATGTCTTCTAACAACAAACAGTGTTGAATCTGAATGGTTTTACTGTCACTGATAGAAACCACGAACATCTCGTATCAGAACTTACGTGTATCACGATTATTAACACAATTATTGATTGACTTACGAAACATTATGCAAATAAATGCTTCATTTTTTAAAAATGATTATGTATCATCCAAAATCCAAAAAGCGTTGTGCATGATTTTTACAGGAATGTTTAGAGGTTAAAACAACTAAACGCACATCAAGTGGCCATTCAAGCACACTGGGCATGCGCTTGCCGGTGTAAACAGGAAGCAGATTGTTTACTCCGCAGCTGCAGAAGATTCGGCTAAAGAATAAAGTACCGCTAGAGATGAACGCAGAACAGCGATGGTGAAAGCCACAGCAGAGATTTCTTTGGATGGATCGACAACGATCCTGGAGATTTGAAACCCAAAAGGGGTCAGCAGCGTTTTCAGACTTCTTTGTTTAAGGTATTTGGATTTGCAGTTTTAGTCTGAACAGCAGGTGTAAACATAGCAAAAGTGCTGCGTTTTAAAACGAAGTCGTGAAAACCCCATCTGAGAAGACTTTTATATAAATATGATTCAGTTCAGATAGTATAGAAACACAAAACAGTGTGTAGTGATACCAGCCAGCGTAGGATCTCACTAAATTTGTCTGGGGACCCCCGGACCACGTTTTCAGAGCCACTGCTTAAACCACTGTTGGTTTTTAATCCAAACCTGAACTGGTCTAAAGACCTAGTTTCTATGGTGATGACCTTTAGATTAATGTAAAACTAAATTTGAATAATCTTTTTTTGTAAGTAGTTCTTACTGATTTGCTTTAAAGCTTACCTACTTGGCTTCCCTGATGCTTTCACAACGGTTGTTTTGTTTCGCTCAGTCGATCAGTGGCGATAGGAATATTTTTACATTTTGGGAAATGCGCTTATTTGCATTCATGTCAGGAGTTATATCAGAACATAGACACCACTCAAAATGTGAAGCTACACCCGGCAGTTTAGCTTAGCATAAAGACTGGAAACAGGGGGAGACAGCTAGCCTGGCTCTGTCTGAAGGTAATAAAGTCCACCTAGCAGCACCTCTAAACCTCACTAATTAACATGTGGTATCTTGTTTGCTTAATGTGCACAAAAACTGAAGTGTAAACATGACAGTTTGTGTTTTTACAGGGGTTTATGTGCAGGACTGTTTCTTATCCAGGTGTAGTGACATCCTGGAGTATTATCATCACTGATCAACTTAATTTAATATCTAAAATACTGTTGTTTTTTTTTAATTGCTAACAAGCATCTATCTTCATACAGTCTGCTTTAACAACATGAATCATGGCCAAATGGTTGTTCTCACCTCGACAAACCACCAAAACACTTGTCAGACACATGTCTTAAAATTAGATCCTTCAACCAAAACACTTGCAACACAACGTCCCTCATAACAAAAAAACACTAAAGACAGGCAGGATTATACAGGAAGGATTTTTATTCTTTGAATTTTGAATGATTTTTCACATTAATATTAGAATAACAACTTTTCACTTCATTGACTCTACTAAAGCTAATGTTACAAGAATGGTATTTTTCTAAATCTTTGCACAAAGTAATTTACTAGTGAAGAAATAAAATTCTATGGCTGCAATAATACAGTAATTACACTGAAGCCGCCCCGTTTTGTCTGTTTGGTAACGAGACTGCTCTAAAAACAGGACACCTGTTTTAGCTGAAATCGCAATCACCTGTGTTATGTGAATAATAATTATTTCTATAGATTTTCTATAAATTGTAATACTGGTGCTGCAGAAACATTCTGCAACAGTTTGCATCTGTTTTGGACTATTTTCAGCGGCGGTTGAATCCACATGTGGAGCTCTAGAGAGTATTTGGGGCAGCAGGACGGTGTATGTGGGACTGAGTCCGAATAAACTGCAGTGTGTGTGTGTGTGTGTGTGTGTGTGTGTGTTCATGGAGATGAAGGAACATGTGACCCTGTGCAGGAGTGACGCTCACTGATGGGTGTTTAATAGTTTCTGGCTTAGAGGAAGAACATACTGTAGAGTTTATCAGGTTTTGGATACACTAACACCGCTACTACTACTACTACTACTACTACTACTACTACTAAGCAGTATATCACAGACAGTGCTAGCACAGACTCAGTGACAAGTAGCTCGCCAGGAAGCTTACTGGTTTACCATCAGTGGTAGAAGCCGTGTTTCAGTTCCCCTTTGCAGAGCGCACACGCACACACACACACACACCCACACACACACACACACACACAAGCACACACACAAGCATTTCACAATGAGTGTACAGAAGGGGCAGTAGAGAGATAGCAGGAAACGGAAGGCCGATTGACAACTGCTGCACTGATAAAGTACGGACGGTATGACTATGAGAATGAAAACGCACACTGTATGTGTGCGTGCGTGTGCGTGCGTGTGTGTGAGTGTGCGTTGAGCAGACACAGGACGTTTTCCACTGGAGCCAACGCATCACTTCCTGATGACTATCAGTGCGACACAGACAGCTGATGATCAATATTTTGGGATTTGTAAAATAATAGTCAAACTAAAAATACGACCTGACGCCATCAAACCGTTTGTCAGAGGAGGGGACGATCTGACATCGGGCCAATGTTTGGATGACTCCTCTTCCAGGACAAGATGCCGCAGTGATACCATTGTCTGAGTTTTCACACACACACACACACACACACACACACACACACACACACACACACACACACACACACACACACACACACACACACACAATCTGCTTTCTCACTCTCATTGTGTGTGTGTGTGTGTTTCATGTTTTTATATCCCAGTGGGGACTTCAACCTGGATGCACACTTACTGATGGGGACTCGTGTCACCGTGGGCAGAGATGATAGGTTTAAGGTTCAGGTTAAAATTAGGGCTATGGTTAAGCGTGTAGTTGTGATGGTTAATGTTAAAGTAAGGGGCTCGGGAATGCATTATGTCAATGAGATGTCCCCACGGGGATGGAGGAGGAGATGTGTGTGTGGTGTGTAATGTTTCCTGGATTCTTTTAATGTGGGAATGAGCCATCCCTGCTGTGGGAAAGAGTCGGGTTATGAGACAGAAACACCACCACATACTCAGTCCATGATAATGTAATATATGATGGAACAGCTGGGATTGGGCGGAGGGAGTCTCACACAACATAAGTTATTTTGTGTGTGTGTGTGTGTGTGTGTGTGAGAGAGAGAGACTTTTGAAGCCATTACAGAGCACTTTTCTAATGTGTCCAAGATAGATGCAAAAAATCACCGTTTGCAGACACTGTTCTGCTGAATTGTGTCCCTGCACATCCACTCCATCTGTAGCTGACCTCTTAGAAAAGGCAACAAACGGTCTGACGTGCTGTGAGTGTTTCTGTCACTCGTTTAACAGCGTTTTTGATTCTGGTCTTTTCATGAGATTTGCTGAGCTGCCATTGGTGATCTGTATTCTCTTTGAAATGTTAACTAGCCAGAGCCCCTAGTTGTCTGTCCAAGTGAAACATGTACAAATAAGCTTTTTGGATGTGTCTCAAAAGGTTCTTCTAAATAAATTATTTGATTGTTTTCCAACATATTCGATTCTCAATGCTGAAAATGTCCAAATATAAGCCATCGTGACATTGTGACAGCACGTTGTCTACATGGCTTCCTTGATTTTTTTGTGAACAGGAAATCTGACTGTACCAACTTTCATTGTAAAAGCTAGTATCGCCTTCCCGAGAGCCCTCAGCTAAACATTGTATTCAGTGTACTGACACAAAACGAGAGTTATTTTAGTACTGAAGTAATGACTTACTGCAGTATTTATCTGTGGTTGTACAAGGTTTGAAACTGTAAAATGTAAAGCAGAATGGAGATGCTTTTTAACAGCCAACACTCGTTTCAAAGAAACCTTCACCGTTTATTTTTTGTACCTTATTTATTTATTTATTTATTTTTCCTCTTTTCTGTGTTCTACAGGTCCGAGGCAGCTCGGGTCAGGCCCGCGAGGCTCTCCGGCGGCACTTTGCGGAGCTGCAGGCGGCAGCAGGTCGGCTGCTGACGGAGCGTTTGACCGCTCTGCTGGCTGAGGTGGACGCCATCGAGGCAGACAGCGTCAAACCGCTAGATGACTGCCAGAGCCTCATTGAGCACGGGGTGGGCCAGGCTGACGAGCTGCTGAGAGAAGGTGGGCCTTTGAAATACAACGTTTACATGTCTGCCGTTCGACTTTTTCTTGGTTTTTAAGGAAGGAGCAAATGAATGCTTATTTTCCACTTGTTAGCCACAGCTTTTTGCTGTTTATACGTGATAATAAAATATAATCTTTGGGTTTTGGACTCTTGGAGGAGCAAAACAAGACATGTTCACAAGTCACTTTGGCACTTCGGCAGACATATTTTTGACCAAATGATTTTTGATTCATCAACAGTGAAAAAGTAAATTGTAGCATCCCTACCTCTGACCAAATGTTACCCTCATTTCCAATCAAACGGATCATAGATGTGTTAAAATATAGTCTCTGCGTCTCCAGGAGAGGCAGCTCTGCGTTGTGGTCTTGGGGAGAAGGAGGACCAACTGGGCAGTTTCACCAAGAAGGCCATGCACATCCAGCTGGACAGGTAGGACAGAGACAGCCTGTGTAACTGCAAGTGTTTCCATCCACGGAGCAAAACAAATCTGCTGTGTGCAATAATATTCCATGATCAATAACAATAAAAGCACAGGTGACTAACCTGTACAGTGATTCTGCTACTTCATGTTGTTTTAAATGAACAGGGTGATGTTATTCAACTGTAACTGGTTCTTTGTGTTCCAGTTTACCAGAGGTACCAGCGCTGGTGGACGTGCCGTGTGTTTCAGCCCAGCTGGATGACTCCCTGCTGGGTCTGCTGAGGGACCGGGTGTCCCGCCACGGCTCCGTCTCCTCCCACCCGCCCGTCCAGATCGACGAGCTGCAGGAGAGACCGGGCGGCATCCTGGTCCGCTGGTGTAAGGTCAGCTAAGGGGAAGTGGCAGAAACGGAAAACATACTCTCATACATACTTAACATGGTGACGTTAATGTAAAACACTGTAATGATTATCACATGTGTGCATCAGGTGGATGAGGACTTTGCTGCAGCAGATTATCGGCTGCAGTACCGGCGGTCTGGCAGCGGGGGGAGCCAGTATGAGGACGCCTACATCGGTCGGGACTGTGAGTTCCTGGTACTCCACCTCGACCCTCACGTTGACTATCTGTTTAGGGCCTGCGCCCGCGGGGAGGGTCGCACAGAGTGGAGCCCCTGGAGCATCCCGCAGACAGGATACACCACACTCGCACCACATGGTAGGTGAAGACTCAGCGGCCTTATCTGACCCGTGAAGTTAGGTAGCTACGTTTATTGTCACAATATAACTAATATATAAGTTATAGAGTGAAATTGAGTTTTTAACTCCCTTCTGCTACATAGCAGACAATATTACATTAAAGAGGTGGTGTTATGCTCATTTTCAGGTTCAAAATCTGATTTAGGGGTTGTACCAGAACAGGTTTACATGGTTTCATTTTCAAAAAAACACCATATTTTTAGTCATACTGCAAATTGCTGCAGCTCCTCTTTTCACCCTGTGTTGAAGGCTTCGTTTTAGCTGTGGAGTGATACATCTTGCCTCTACATGATCTTTGTTGGGAGTTGCACATGTGCAATTCCTAGTTAAGGACTACTAGCCAATCAGAAGCAGAGAAGGGCGGGTCAGCGAGAAGCCGGTAAACAGCTTAGATTCAGCTGTAGGCTACATGTTGACGACCAGCTCGGCAACATGTAGCCTGGAGCGAGAGTTTCAGAGTGGTGAGTTATTAATGTGTAACAAAAGTATCTTTCATCCATAAAGTTTTAACTGAGCTCTGCCTCTACATCACAGGAACAACTTCATGTCCACTGACTGCTGGAGGGTAGCTAGTGTTTGGAAGGGAGATGAGAGCTGTGTGCTGCAGCTCACTGTTTTTCCCCCCGGTGTTTTTGAGGGCGTGTCGGAATAGCCGATCAGCGAGCATTATGACACGCATTTTCATTGTGACGTCACAAGAAAGGGAAGTAAAGGCTGGACTACAAACAAGCTGTTTTCAGTCAGCTCAGAGCAGAGTTTTCTGTGGGAGATGGGAACTCCCTTGGGGCTTTTTTACTTTGCAAACCTGTTACATGCACAAAAAAGGTATGTAACTCAATAAAGGAGAGGGGAAAAAGCCAAAAAACATAATACCACCTCTTTAATACAGAATAAATTATGAAAAATGATAAACAGAAATAAACTATAATCAATGGAGCAGTGAGAGGATGAATTTGAGTTTAAGAGTCTGATAGCTTTGGGGGGGGAAGCTGCTCAGCAGTCTGGTGATGCGGCAGCAGAAACTTCTAAATCTCTTCCCAGAAGGCAGCAGGGTGAACAGGCTGTGGCTGGGTGGGTACTGTCCTTTAGTATCCTTTGGGCTCTGCTTAGGCACCACACCTCACCAGTATCACTGACGCTCGGGAGACGGGTACCAGTTTTAATCGTCCCGCTGCAGAGCCTGGTCCTGGGCCGTGCACATCCTACGCCAGTTAGTGATGTTTCCAGTCTACATGTTTTCTATGGCTCCTCTGTAAAAGCTGACAAGAACTTGGCGCAGGAATTGACCCTTCGCTAAGCCCCCTTAGTTACTGTTGCTAAGTCCGACAAACTGTTGGCGCTGCCACTGTCTATTACTGCACTCCCTGGAGAAATATTGTACAATTAGTTGGAAAAAGCGCTTTCAGAAAGAAGCAGACAGTTTTGCAGTTGCGTTATAGATTTGAAGGCTGTCAAACGTGAAAAAAATGAAAGATCCCCAACAACTGAGACAAAACACAATGACATGAACGATCAACACTGTTCCTGTAAAACTGGGTCGGCCTCAATTCATTATTACAATCGTTAAAAAGCAGAACAGTAGGGCTTTATTACGTTACGTACAGTAGGAAGTTAGCTAGCGTTAGCTAACTAACATCACATTAGGAACAACCCACAGCCGACATTTTTCCTGGATTTATTTTAGGTTTTAGAATGAGAATAAATTGTACTTCTCCTTTCAACCTCTTCGGGTAGCGACTACAATTATTACAAGTGCTGCAGAAACAGATTTGACCAGATCTTGGAAAATTACAGCCAAAAAAAGCTAGAAAACGTCTCTTTTTGCATTAGAGTCAATGGAGCGCAGCCATGAAAGTGTCGGACCTCAGTTAGAGTGAGTCATATACTGCGCTGTGATTGGCCAGCTGTGTATTTGGGGCGTGGCTTAGCGAAGGGTCAATTTGACCTCCTTAAGCTTCCTCAAGAAATACCGTTGTTTCTGAGCTTTCTTCACCACCGTGGAGATGTGAGACGACCGCGTCAGGTTCTCTGTGAGGCTGATTCACAGGAACTTGAAACTGTTCAGCTGCTCCAGCTCAGCACCGCTGATGTAGACAGGAGTGTGTGTTTGTATCTCCTTCTTCCTAAGAGGTCTGCACTATAACTTGTTTATGGGGTGGAAATGGCGCTAGAGTGGCGGAAATATTATCGTCATCGAAAATCTTTGTGGATCGACCCATCCAAGCCACTGACCAATCTTTAATTTAATTTTCCATCTGGTTTGGTGGGGAATAGCAGACAGTATCATCATGGGGGCAACATGTGCCAGCACCTCTCTTAAATCTTTACAGTATATAATTCTGAAACCCTTAATTGCTGCAGATTAGAAATACGAACCCACTGACCCCTGATCCTTTCATCTGTCTCTGTGTCTGTCACATCTGTAAGCAGACAGATGTGTGCGTCCTTCAGACTCACCCAGAGAGTTTTATTATCAACAATATAACTCCCTTAAACTACGTGTGTTAATAAGCTCTGTGTGTGTTTCTGGTCTCTCATCATCCAGAGTGGTGTCCGGGCACCGAGGGCTACATCCTGAGCAGCAGGAGAAACATCGCTCTGCGCAATGACTCCTCCCAAACCCGCTGCTCCGTCCTCTACTCCAACGCACCCACCTACTTCTGTGGCCAGACACTGACCTTCAAGTACAAACACACACACACACACACATAAAGAAACAACACTGACCCACTCAGATACTGATTTATGTACGCCTGGCAACGGGCAGATTATACCAGTTATGTTGAATTTATCTCTACCTTTGGATTATAGACGTGTAAACTCTTTTCTTTTGTCCTGGATTCTTTTATGTAAATAGTTTATGGTAATCTAACTGGCGTTTCTAACTGTGTGTGTGTAGGATCGCTGCAGCAGGTCCAATGGATCGGGGTGACTGTCTGGGCGTGTGCGTGGACAACCAGAGTGGGGCAGAGTCACTTCAGAGAGACCAGGCCGTCTGCATTTCCACCAATGGTACGCCGACACATTGTCATTTTATCTTTTCAGGGATAAAGCAGTGATAATCATTCACAGCAAGTGAAAATCCAGCTGTACCTTAGTTAAATATTAAGTTTACATGTAAACACTTTCGTACCTCACATGTAGCATTGTTCAGTACTTTCACTACAACTTTAGTAAGTCGATCAAAAGCTTGTTGCAGGTTTACTTTACGCAGTGCAGTGACGGATTTTAAGAGACTTATAATAAGCTGTTTATTGAGGAGAAAGTAATATAAGTTTTCTAGCGAGACGAGGATGGCTGTATCGCCCATAAATATGGTCATGAATAATAACAACACAAACAAAAGGCGTTTGCTGAAGTCAGCCGCTGAGCTTTGCTAGCAGTCATTGCTATCTTAAGTGAAGGCTGCATAAAATCACCCTCATTTAATCTAATTAACTGTACAGCACCAATGGTGGAAGGTAACTAAGTACATTTACTCAAGTACTGTACTTAAGTACAAATCTGTGGTACTCGAGTATTTTCTTTTCATGCCGCTGTTCTACTTTTACTTTCTACGCTCTGGGCAATTGTAAAAACATTTCTCACAATTTTATGATGTTTTCAAATTGATTGATGGTGAATTTAATCAGCAGATTAATCCATAATGACAAACATCATTAACTGCAGTCAGATACAAAATACTCGTTTTCGTCAGACGAAACTAAACGAAATATATTCGTCAACGACCTTTTTTTCCCCGTGATTAAAACGAGGCGAAGACGAGACGGCAACAATGTCCTTAGACGCCGACTGTGACTATGTTAACATGCAAAATGACGAGACTAAAATGTAATTATCAGTTTTTTTGTAATAAATTAAAAATATTTTCTACCTCTAAATTTTCACTCAAACAGTGTGTTGATTCAGCGTAGAGTATTTTTTTCTTCCTGTGCTGTGAATGCTAACCACCTGGGAATTGATGTAAATTATACTAATGAGTTAGAAAAGACTAAAATGATGACTAAAAAAGATTTTCTTTTGACTAAAATCAGACAACACCCAGACTAAAAGTTGACTAAAAATATAGTATGCAGTGGACTAAATATGACAAAAACTAACAAGGACATTTGACACAGGACTAAGACTAAATTTTAAAATGGCTGACAAAATTAACACAGTGCTTATACTTTTAGTCCTTTAATACCTACACGCGTTTACTTAAGTAACATTTCCAATGCAGTACTTGTAACACTTAAGTGAAGGATGTGAATACTCCATCCACCACTGCACAGCACCAAGTGTGTATGTCAGTGTCATCATTAATGGACAGGGATGTATTCTGAAAATCTTCTCTGGCTCTGTTAAATTAGTCTCCACCATTTTACCAACATGGCAACATTTTATCAGGAGCGACGTACACCTGCTCAGAGGAGGTGGCAACACCTGTGGGCTCGTGCATGCACTTCCTGCTAGGGGCTTTGGTCCCTATTCCACTGATCTAGAGGTGACAATGTCACCAGAAATGTGCAAATGCGCCAGCAAAGGCCGGGGAGGTGAAGACTACTGGCTAGTGAACACGCATGTTTGACTTTGCAAATGTTTTATGAGGAAGGAAATGCATTCACCATTTTTGTTTGACTCACACAGTGAGTTTTGTTTTGCTTTAAAACTCAACACTTTAACAAGAGTTTGTAGTTTACACTTTGAGATTTTATATTAATTAAAGGATATGAGTGGTTAATTGACTGCTGGTGTTATAAAGGTCAGTAAAACTATTAAATGAAGTGATGTAACGGTTGTGTGTCGATGTTCAGGTGCTGTATTTGTCAACGGTAAAGAGATGACCAACCAGCTGCCCGCCATCACCCTGGGCTCCGCTGTGACCTTTGACATGGAGGTGGTGAACCTGTTTCCCATCAGCAACAACAACCTGAGCGAGGGCGGCAACTTCAAGCTGAGGGTGACCATCGGCTCGGGGAATCGGGAGGTGGTGTTTGACTGGCTGGTGGACCAGGCGGTGGACTGCCTCTTCTTTGGCTGCTCTTTCGTCCACTCCGGCTGGAAAGTGCTCGTGTTTTAAGAGCGCTCAACTTTAAAACGAGTGACGCAAAAATTGACCGTTTTAATCTGCTGGAGTTTAGGAGCTCGGCCAGCTTAAGTTTTTCCTCTTCTGTCGTTTTTTCCTCTCACACCTGAGCCACTTACAGGGCGACACGTCTGGGACCAGACCACAGTGACAAAGCAACAGCTGCGAGCTCACACTGGAAGGCTCAAGCAGAAGTAAAACTTTGTAAAACACAGCAGACTCTTCTGTCCTGCAGGCCCCGTAACCTTTGAGCCAAAGCTAAAGTTTAATTTCTGTTAGGAGAAGAGCTTGAACTTGTTAAAACTGTAGTTCATATGAAGACTACATACACAAAAAACAAACCTGATGTGTTGCATTTATCAGTTTTACTTCTGCTAATTCAGCTTGTTTCTTTGAGAGGCACGGATTCAGTGTGTTTACATGCACTTACGATAAGTAGCTGGGTTACTGGCGGCTCTGTTGTAGAACAAATCTGGTTTGTGTAATCAGAGAATAGATTTCTGCTGGTGAAAAAGCTTTTTAATATCTGGGTTTCTAACCAGACCTCAGAGAGGGTGAAGTCGCGCTGTGACCACAGAGTAGTGCGAAGAAACGCCCATTTGAAGCTTTTAGTTTGTGCAAAGCAATTTCCTTTCTCTGTAACCTGATTTCTCTGAGCAGATTGTTTTTCTCGTGTGCATGTAAACGCACTGACTGTGACTGGGAGCCCCTCCGGGAGGAAATGTGATTGATCCTTGTGTTTCCAGACTCTTTGTGTAAACCCTGTCAGTGTGGACCTCCTCCAGCAGAAACTGGCTGCAACAGTGATCCTGCTCGTCTTCAGGGAGCCACGTTAGAGGGCTGATATTTGTGTTCTGCACAGCTTCTTGGCTTTTAGTGTAGTTGGATCCTCGGGCCTTCTTACAAGGTTGGCCATTGTTTACAGCTTTTTTAAACGTTTTTATTTGCCGTCTTCCTCGCTGTGGTGAAGAGTTGTAGTTGGCTGTTGATCTATGCATCGTCTTAATTTAGCTGTAGTACACAACCTGTCAGGACACACAATGATAGATAAGTTGTTATCTTTTTTTTTTTTTTGGGAGCAGCAGGAAAGCAAAGACGGGCGCGTTACAATCAGCCTCTTTAAAGGAGTAAATTGTTGAACCTGCTTGTCTTGTTTAGCCTAACAAATAATCCGTCACTGTGAAAGTCACAAGATGTCTTGTATGTTTCTTCGCCTCCTAAACTTCGTCAGACATTTAAAGGAACAGGTCACCAAAAACACAGTACACGAACATAGTAATATTTTTTTTATTTTTCATGCCTTCGTACTTTCGTTAGTTGAAGCTTGCTCACAGGCTTGCGACTCTCCCGACCTCTGAGCCGGTCAGACGCTGGAGAAATCTTTGGAAGAAAAAGTATCTGATGAGTCTGATTGTCGGGAAGCACAGCGGAGGCTGAAAAATGCCAGAATCTCTGCAGCTTTTAATATGAAAACGCTGGTAGAAGCTTTGTGCTGCTTGTAACCCCTGAAACTCTGAAGACGGCAAAGAAATGTCTCTTCAAATGTAATGACACAGGAAATCTCGGCCCCCCATAGCCTGTTGTCTTTAAAATAAACATGTCATTATCTCAACATAACAAAGGGATTTCTTACTATCATGACTTTCTAATGTTTAATATTGTAACCAGATATACTCAGATCTCGAGGTGATCGTCCGAGATGCTGAGGGAAGACTTATCCAGAGATGATAATCACGTACGTTGAGTTAATGTCACAATTGAATCTTTATCTAAACTAAATCTTGAGCTTAAAGATTCATTCTTGATATTAAAAATAGTAGTTTGACTAAAAACGTGTGGATGAAAGCTCCCGCTTGTTAAGTCAATGTTATCTCAAACCCAAATCTTGATATAACTAAAACTATTTTACTGTCTGCAGGTAGCTTTCGACTTTTTTTTTAGCTCCCTCTGACGGGACAGACGGAGCTCCCGGCCGAAGACATGAACTTTGTTTTTGGCTGAACTTTCGCCTTTAAAATAATCAACTGTTACTTTTGAATTACTTTTGCATTGACAATCCTAAAATGATTTTCAAGAGCATGTTAACTACATGATAGTTATTGATTAATCTGTGAGGAACTAATGAGCCTCGTTCAGTCCAGTTACACAGTCTGACTTATCAATGCATGATGGCTGCTGTTATTAAGAGTGGGATTAATGTGAGTTAACAGAATTAATAAAAATATTGGAAAAAAAATAAATATATATGTTTGACCTGAGAAAAACAGAAAAACAAGGCTTTGATAACGTGGAGCTTCAAATCAGACAGGAAGTCAGTCTCATTTCCTCCCTTGGTCTTCAAATACTTTTGTGGGTCCTGTAGAGTAAAAGAAAAACTGTTTATATCTAAATGAGAAGTTCAGTCGGTTATTTTTAAACAAGAAGTCCGTTCTTAGCTTCTGTGATGTGATGTTGCCGTCCAACTATTGAGTTAATTCTATGAGCACTTTCAAAAAGTTGCCATTAGGGCTGCGATAATGAGGATAAAATCTAGCAGGTACACCTATAACATGTCGGAAATGTCTCGTTTTGTCCATCAAATGGTCAAAAATACAAATATGTTCTAGATTAAACAGAAAAGCAACAATTCCTCACATCTGAGGAGCTGGACCCAGAGAATATTTGGCATTTTTACTTAAAAAATGTTCTTATTTTCATTAATCAATCATCAAAATAGTCGAGTAATTGACAAATCGCTTCTGCAGTTAGCCAACAAAGACACTGAGAGGAACATTACTTGTGATACTTGTTCTGTTCTCAAGATCCTCTTCTGCTTAGATGTTTTGTGGCGTCACTGCACCCGGCTGCCGGTCACCAACAAAAAATTCCAGATTGTAAACTTCTACAGTATTTTTATTTTGTACGAATGAAACAAACAAGATCCGAAGTGTAACGTGCCGTTTCCCTCCTGCCTCCAGTTTTTTTATGACGTGAGAGTGGTGTCAAATCTTCACACCTCACTTTCAGCAAGAAAGCAAATGTAACCGTATAACCCAAAATGTCTGTTCCTTCAATGACAAAGCTGTTGTACTTTTGTTTTGGCAACACACAATGTACTTTTTTGGAAAAATCCCAAGAGCATTTCAAACTCTGGTAACATCACGATGTTCTATTACGGCAGTCACCATGTTACTTTCATGAATTTATTTGTCTGCTGTCAAGTTTTATGCAACATTGTCAGTTATTTGAAAAATATTTTGTGAATCCACTCCGGCCGTGCTTAATGTCTGTACAACATGTCCGCCCTTGCGAGGTCTGGGTGAAAGCATTCTGTCTTTCTGTGGGGTTTTCACAACATTTTGTTTCTCCTACTGAGAATAAACATTTCTTGTGTTTTTCCCTGCACACACAGTGGACTGCTGTTGATAACACAGGAAGCTGTCATGGGACGCGTTTCACTTTAAAAATCAGCTCCATTTCAACCAACCAGCACGTCTACTTCAGCTCTTTTAACAACGTTCCTCAGAGACGTTTTACTTGTTTTTCAGCTGATCTGAGGTCAGTGTCTTTGTGGAGGACAGTGGAACCTTGGATGGTTTCAGTTGATGGTACAGATTCCCTGAAACCAGTGAACACAACCTGACTTTCTTCTTCTTGCCTGAAGGAGTGAAAGAAAAAACAAAACAAAACAGTGAATCCTGCAGGTCAAAGTGCCGCATTGCATTTGTTCTCACAGCTGTCATCCTTGATATTTTGTTCAATAAAAGGTCAAACTAAAGTGATGAGTTTGTGATGAAATGGGGTCTTGTTCGCAGTGGTCATGTGGTGTCTGTATTTTTCCCTCTGAAGAATGTGATTTAATTGTGACAGTTCAAGAACAATGAATGTGTTTGTTCGTTTGTCTTCGTCTCACTTTTGTCACAGTTCTTTGAAAATATAATAGTTTGATTAAATTTATGTGTTGCAGTTTCTTTCTGTAACCACCGGGCGCACTTGCTAGGTTAACAGCACTACATGAAGGTATCCTTACCTGTGAAATTAAAGTATACAGCGACAGTATTTATCATTATTATCATGAGAAAGGATTTCATGTTTTTTTTTTTATTAAAATTAATCAAAGTAGTGTCAATACAGAGACTAAAATTTTCTGACAATATTTTCAAAATTATTTCCACATTCTACAGTGGGAATAACATTTAAAGTTGGTAATACACTGCTAAAAAAAAATAAATAAAGGGAACACTAAGATAACATCCTAGATCTGAATTAATGAAATAGTCTAAATACTCCTTTCTTTACATAGTTGAATGTGCTGACGACAAAAAAACAAAATTATCAATGGAAATCAAATTTATCAACCCCGGTCTGGATTTGGAGTCACACTCAAAATCAAAGTGGAAAACCAAACTACAGGCCGATCCAACTTTGATGTAATGTCCTTAAAACAAGTCAAAATGAGGCTCAGTAGTGTGTGTGGCCTCCACGTGCCTGTATGACCTCCCTACAACGCCTGGGCATGCTCCTGATGAGGTGGCGGATGGTCTCCTGAGGGATCTCCTCCCAGACCTGGACTAAAGCATCCGCCAACTCCTGGACAGTCTGTGGTGCAACGTGGCGTTGGTGGATGCAGCGAGACATGATGTCCCAGATGTGCTCAATTGGATTCAGGTCTGGGGAACAGGCGGGCCGTCCATAGCATCAATGCCTTCCTCTTGCAGGAACTGCTGACACACTCCAGCCACGTGAGGTCTAGCATTGTGTTGCATTAGGAGGAACCCAGGGCCAACCGCACCAGCATATGGTCTCACAAGGGGTCTGAGGATCTCATCTTGGTACCTAATGGCAGTCAGGCTACCTCTGGCGAGCACATGGAGGGCTGTGCGGCCCCCCAAAGAAATGCCACCCTACACCATTACTGACCCACCACCAAACCGGTCACGCTGGAGGATGTTGCAGGCAGCAGAACGTTCTCCACGGCGTCTCCAGACTCTGTCACGTCTGTCACATGTGCTCAGTGTGAACCTGCTTTCATCTGTGAAGAGCACAAACTCTCCAATCTTGTTCTCTGGCAAATGCCAAACATCCTGCACGGTGTTGGGCTGTAAGCACAACCCCCACCTGTGGACGTCAGGCCCTCATACCACCCTCATGGAGTCAGTTTCTGACCGTTTGAGCAGACACATGCACATTTGTGGCCTGCTGGAGGTCATTTTGCAGGGCTCTGGCAGTGCTCCTCCTGCACCGCCAGCATTCAAAAGTGACCAAAACATCAGCCAGGAAGCATAGGAACTGAGAAGTGGTCCTGCAGAACCACTCCTTTATTGGGGGTGTCTTGCTAATTGCCTATAATTTCCACCTGTTGTCTATTCCATTTGCACAACAGCATGTGAAATTGATTGTCAATCAGTGTTGCTTCCTAAGTGCATCTCTGAAACTGTCTGCAGGGGTCAGTAAAGAGGTCCAAAGAAGGAAAAGTGGCGAACCAGTGACAGGGTCATAGGCATCCAAGGATCACTGATGCACATGAGGAGCGAAGGCCAGGGCTGTTTTGGCGGCAAAACGGAGACCTTCATCATGACCAGTAGGTGGTCATAATGTAATGGCTGATCGGTGTACATTCGATTGATTTACTTCACATCTGTTTGGTTTTCCCGTTACGTTAACACGTTAACTCTCAAAAAGTTTCTGTTCCTAATTCCTAAAAAATAGCTAAATATTTCGTTTCGAATCATATCAAGTTAATGTCCTTATGGAAACCTCTAAAGAATATTTATATATTTTCCCGCTGAGGAATGAAGAGTTTATAAGTAAGAGTTTCTCAAATTATACTACAATAGAACAAACATACATTTTGTTAAGCTTCAGTTTAGTCGTTGTAGTTTGAATATTTGGAAGTTTGGAAAGTAACTGGCTGCAGGTCAAACATCAACGCAGACAGGAGACTGATTACATTATGTTTATACCGTCTTGTCTTATTATTGCTAAGTTTTACAAATGAAATAAAAGTAAAATAAAAACATTTTACAAAAAGGTGAACATGAGATGTAGTATTCATAAAGTGTTTCAGCAATACTGTGTGTGAATGTGGCTGTGCCAGTAAAACCAATTAATTTGATTAGTTTCTTAAAACATTTTCAAAGTAAACCTTTAAAGACATGTGCGCTGTGAGGTTCTGTCAGACTGGAAGAAGATGAAACTTTGCCATGTGTTTGGTGAGATTATGTGATTTTTGGTGTGTTGAGTTGAGCAGTCACTCATTCTGTGGCATTTCTGCTTTAATAAGGTCACCTTTTGTGTTGTGTGCACACGTACGAGTCAAAGAAATGGACCACATGGGCAACAATAGTACAAATTTGTTCTTTTAATAGAAAAACACTCTGACTCAACTTAAAAGTTCACAATGTCAAGCTGGTTTACAGAAACTGTTGAAGAAAAGTTTTTCTTGACATGGCTCCTCCCATCTTGTGCAAAACGCTGCTGGTCTGTGTGAATGAAACAAAAAAAAACAAACTAAACCAACAGCGGGCTCCGTCAGAAACAGAAAGTCGCTCAGAGCTGTCACGTCCACAGCCCGCTGGATTAGTCACCATCACACTTCTGACTGATGTAAAGCTTTTTAAAAGATCACAACATGAGAAGTTACAAATAAATCCCATCAAACCTCAAAATATCTCTGCATCAGTTCCTGCGTTGGTGCATCAATGGTTGGTAGCATCTGGACATTGTGCTTTTTTGTCTCACTGAGACTTGAGATCGCTTACAGGTAGTGACAGCGGGTCAGATGGCGAGATCAGAGATTCAGCCTGAGTCTTTGTTTTTTGTGTTTTGTTTTTTTTTACATAAAGCATTTTCAAAGGAGACAAAAACAAGAGCAAATCCATCCCCTATGGTCTGCAAATTAAAATGACAAAACTTCCCGGGTGGTTTCAGGTTTCCACAAATCCACATTCCAAAGCTAATTTATTACAGAGTCTTATGTACATAACGGCAGGGGCTGCAACAGGAGGGAAAATAAACCAAAAAACAGCAGAGAAATTAATAAAATAGAGGAGAAATTGCTCAGTTTCAGTTCATGTTGATGACTTTCACCTGTTTCCAGCTCTGCCTCCTCTGAAGGTGGGCAGCAACTTTTCATTTTAATGAATTATTTTGTCAACTAATCATATAGACGATAAATTAAAGCAAAATGCAGATCGGCAGTTCCCGTCGCACTTGTTGTAACCAAAGGTCCAAAACTCCTAAAAGTATTCTGACATGATTTGAAAAAAAAGCATTAATTTCTCACGTTACAGAAACTGGAACCAGCACCTGGAAAAACAGTCGGTTTAGACAAGTCGAATAACCGCTTCGGCACGAGCGTGGCTTCGTGAGGACTCAACCTGCATCTTCTCCAGGAATTCGACCATCTACGCTTCTCGACTTCACCCTCACAGAGACAAAACGAAAGGAGCGACTAACGCACAAAGACCGACTTCACAAAAGGACATGCTCGTGTTGCATCCAAACTTTGCAATTCAGCATCCCTTCGCACCGCATTGGGCCTTGAATTGTGTTTTTCTGAGGCGGCGGCGCATCAAATGCGACACAGTTTTGTTGTCCTGGAGGAAAACAAGTCCGTAATGCATCTTGGCGTCTGAATGCTGGCAGTAGAAATCGCTGTAAGTGTAAAAAGGAGCCGAGACGCTTCCAAATGTGTTTCTGAGGAGTAAAAAGATATAGCACCGGCAGCAGAAACTGCACTGGAAGTGTCCTAGTTCTGAGTTTTAGTGAATACATTTGATTTCTCTGTGTTTCAACAGTGTTAGAAACTCAGTCTGAGCCCTCAAACAGGAATGTAGTACTGTGATATGCATAACATCTGATCACAGCTGTGCGAGTGGGTTTGTATTCAACTCAAGTCCTTAAAAAAAGTGAACAATATAATAAATATCAATATATATATACTGTTGATCAGATGGATAAGATAAGAGCGTGTGCCGCAGCAGAGCTGTTGAGGTTCTGTACAGGTACAGAGGTTGTAGAAAGACCTGATCAGAGTCTTAGAGACCCGATTATACACGCGGACAACCAGTAAAAGTCCTGATCACCTGGCAACTAGACACTCGATCCGAGACCTGATAGACATCTGAGACCATTAACCGTAACCGTTAAACTCAGTAAAACCTTTGGTGGAGCGGAGTGCGGCTGCAGGGTCACACTGATTGGTGCTTCACACGGAGGAAGACGAAAGACACGATCCCATCTGAGGTTTGTTTCCTGAACGATGGAGCGAGCACAACACGGATCGAACATATGAGGGCGAGCAGAGGCAGGTTTGAAAACGTAGATGAATATAAGAGAGCACCAGAGAATACAATTGCGTGGGTGAACAAACACCGAGTAACGTGTTGGGCTGATGTCAGAAGAGTCTGTCAAAACAGCTGCAGAAAGATGTAAAAGCAGATATCAAACTTTTTTTTGCAAACGCTTGCCAAAAAGGAGAAAGTCTGGTCATATTCTACATAGAGTTGTCATCAAATCCCATGAAAAGACCAAAAAAACACTGTTCTACAAACAAGTCCTGTGTTTCTCACAGCCTGATGTCTCTTCTTCCTCTGAGCCGTAGAGCTTAAACACTTCAGTTTAATCTGACTCAGTCCCCAATACTCATTAGAGCGCTGCATGTGGATTCATCCGCCGCTGAAAATAGACCCCAACAAATGCCCAATTTCCTCCTGTTTGGTTATAAAAACTACAGTGAGCAGCTGTTTCAGGAAATTCCTGAGCCTTTCTAGTTGTTTTTTTTTAAAGATTTGGTAAGTAAGAGACATGATTAGTTTTGATCTAATGGGGATTTTTTTGACAATAAGTAAAATACAGAATATCGCCAGCTTTATCTTTTAACTCTACAAAATGGGTCCCTACAAATGCAAACTAAAGGGTGAATGTGTCTTGTGCTTGTTCCGTCGTTAATAAACTTTGTGGGCTGGTTATTAAAAAGGAAAAGGATGCGGCCGCCGTGGCTCCTCACAGGCCAGGAAATTGATTATGAACTAAAACCCGGTTGTTACATCTACGGTTTCTGTGAGGACACAAGAAAATAATGGTGATTCTTAGCTTCACGTTTTCCGAAACTCCTCACCTTCCCCAAGTAATGAAATGATAAACCCCTCTGAAGGGTCTACCTGATGTAAATGAAAAAACTATCTTTGTGATTCTCCGATTGAGCAGTCAGTTTATAACAGAACCGGAGAGTTTCTGCTTGGTGGTCGACCTCTCCGTCACAGTTCCTCCACCCGCCTCCTCCTCCTCCTCCTGCAGCTGGTTTCCATTCTCCAGGCAGCCGTTACTAGTCTCATCACTACAGGGTTTATACTCAGATGGATCAAGATCGGGATCTGGATCCAGCTCTGGTTGGGACTCCACAGCCGTCTCCCAGTCCTCTTCTTCTTCCTCCTCCTCCTCCTCCTCATCGTCCTTGCCTCTCTGTGCGGCCTGGCTCTTGATGAAGCGGATCCGGGCCATGGCCTGGTCGATGGTCAGCGTGCTGACCAGGTTGAAGTCGTGCATGCTGATCAGGTGCAGCAGGAAGTTGCGATACAGCTTGTGTTTGACGATGTGGGCGGCGTGGTTTTCGGCAAACAGCAGGCAGGCCTTGTTCATCTGATTGTCCGCTATAAAGCTGAGGAGAGGACAAAAGAGTCAACATGATGAACGCAAGCAAAATGTTTTAGCATCATTTAATGCGTTTACATGCACAGAAGAGACCAGGCTTCCTTCACATCCTCCATTACAAAATGTCCAGTTTTCAGACAAATAACTAGACGCTTAAAATAGTTTTGCCCACACTCCTACGCAGAAAGTTGACGACGTTTCACTTCCAAACATATCTGCCCAAAGAGGAAGTAAACTAACCGATGCTACTTGTACTTGTATTATTTTCCCTTAACATACGGAACAAACAATATTGTCTTATTGTTCCCCATATTCTTTTTGTCTATTTCAAGAATATAATAACATTTATAAATAAGAACAAAAAGTAATTGAAAAAAGATGATCATTAAATGTTTTGTGCAGCCTTGTTTATTCACCGTGTCCATGGAGATGACGATGAACGCAGTCATAAAAGTTGACTAACGTAAAAAAGGTAGTCAGTTTAACTTGTCTGATGACCACGTCACTGCGTAACTCAATAATGTTCAGACAAGCTCAATAGTTGGTTATTTGTGGTAAATTTGGTCGTGGGTGTCGTTATGAGGCAGAGCTGTCAGGCTGAGACGAGCAGGCGTAGAGGCAGAGCGGCGTAGGAGTGTCAAATTTAAAGTTTGTGTGCTCTGGTTCATGTGTGTTCTCTGCAGCTGGTGTCTGTATTCAGACAAAGATTGTTTGTGATCAAGCTGTGGATCAAAACCTTCAGTATTTGGAGTCAGAAGCTGGTGATGTACGGTCGACTACTGCTGTTAACTCCTTTCATTAACACTTATATTCTGCTCCTCATTCATTATTTTCGTGCGACGCCAAGAAAAGTGGATAGCCATCTTTGACTTTCAGTTATTTTAGTATTTAGGTACTTGAAAGTGTTAGAAGACAAACATGATAATGGATTCAATAAAATCCCTTCAGAGCCATACACACCCATGCTTCATGACGTGGAGGTTCCACAGCTTCATGATCTCCTTCTCCCCCTCGTTGACGTCGGTGAACTCCTCGATTTGCTGCAGTGAGAGCAGAGAAGTCAGACAGGATCCGTTGGTTTCTAAAGTCAACTTAAGCTACAACAATGGGGGAACAAAACAGCTTTAGCTACAGCGACACAACATGACTGCTTCTAATGCTGCAAACGTCATCGACTGAACAAATGTGATCAGCTGACCTGTTTTCAGTTACTCCAGAGATTTAATACTGCTGACATCAGTGCGACAGTGTGACAACAAGTAGAGTAGACGCCGTGCGTGAAATCTGCAGAGAGGCCCTGTTCGCTCAGCTGTAAACTAACCTTGACGGTATTCTCTTTGAGCCAGTCGGGGTCCCTCTCGTCCTCGCTGTCCGCTTCCATCTCCTGAGGCCGTAGCGGCACGCAGCTGTCGCTGTGGAAGTAGAGGCGGTTGTGTCCGCTGATGAGCGTCCTCTGCTGCTCCCGATCGCCGTCCTCCGACTCCAGAAACTCGGACAGACTCGCCTTCGTCCTCTTGGGTCTGAAAAGAAAACATTAATTATTTTGAAGACGTATTAAAAAAGACATTCAAACACAATATTTAATATTCACAGATATTGGATCAACCGTGATGTGTTCACTACGCTCAGGAATTCTTGGCACCCTGACAGGAAATTCAGCTGTTGAAAAGCTGAACAGTGAAAGGGAATATTTCAGCGGTACCTGCAGGTGAGAATGTGGGTGACAGAGGTCCTCTTAACCGGGCCGTTCCTGCTGAAAGCGAAGCCCGGCTGGTTGTGGATGTCCTGAGGGTTTCCTGCATATGAACCATCATAACTCTCGTTGATGGAGACCTCGATCTTCGCTCCTTTAGGATGGGGCTGCCAAAGATCAGGAGAGATACGAATTTAATTTAATTTTAATTTATAAAAAATTATAATATCTGAACACACGTGTGATGAAGAAAAAGTGATGATCGGGGTGAGATGATAAGAAATGCTGACAATCACTCTATTGGGACAAAATCTTTGAAAATTAAATATTTCAAGTGAAAAAAAAGTATTTGTATTCACCCATTTCATTTTCAACTGTGTCTTTGTTCAGAGAATTTTCAAAGTCCTGAGTAATTTTACACTCAGCGCTATTTGTTTAAAAACAAACAAACAAAAGAAGTAGTTTCACTTTTTGTAATTTATCAGGACACTCTGGTTTCCAGCCTCTCTCTCTCTCTCTCTCTCTCTCTCTCTCTCTGCACAAAGACAGTGTGAGTCCGTCTCACCACGTAGTTGAAGATGAAGCGGGAGTGAGACAGTTTGAGGTGTTTAATCAGACTGTAGAGCTTCCTGCAGTTGAGGGTACACCAGGGACAGTGGAGGTCGTCTCTGGCCTCCGTCTGCTGCCGCGTGTTGTGGTTGTACTGGAACTGGATAGACAAATAAGAGACAGCGAGATTGAGACCGTCATAAAGAGATCTGTGGGGTTTGATCCCTGCTGTTCTGGCTGAATGAACGCTGTGCAGAGACAAAGTCTTCATCAGCTGTAATAAGTCAAATCAGAATAAAACAAAACTTTACAGTGAGATATGATCATGCTAACAAGCTAATAAACAGCCCCTCATATTCTTACTTCCACTTCAAGTCCATCTTGAATCTACAGGCCTCATTGTGCTTCTACAAAGTATCTCTCCAAAAGTTACGCGTCTGAGTATTATCTCAAAAGTATGGTATTTACTTTCAGACAGTCTCTCCTCGAAGGCATTCGTGGTTGTTGTAAAAGGTGAAAATGAAAAAAGGAGTTCAAAGCTTTCACACAGGTAAAATGTTAGTTGCAGCCCTGGTGCAGATGCAGTAACAGGTGAGACTGACCTGGTAGAAGATGCGTAGTTTCTGTCGCAGATCAGCTGATATTTGTTCTCTTCTGGTTTGCACGTCAGCATTTATGGATTCTTTAACAGCTGCAGCACAGAGGAGAAATACACCATACTCACGTTTAAAAAGCAAACAAACCTTTTTTGCCACATGAAAAATCTAATTTCTTGCTCACCGAGTGTGTGTGTGGCTCTCGGGGTGCTGGGTCTGGTGTCCTGGTTGGTCTCAGAGTTGCGGGTGGCCAGAGGTTTAGCCACGGGGGCGGTGGAGCGATCAGAGGAGTTGCTGGTCCAGCGCAGGGTGAACTGCAGGGTGGGACCCTGAGAGAAACTCTCAAATGGAGGCAAACACTACAAGAAGAGAGGAGAAAACAAACGTGAAGCTCTCTTACTATTAACATGACCAACAACCGGATGAGAAAGCCGTACTGGAGCATCAGGTCTGGTGTTGCAAAGTGAATAAAAGCCAACTCGCACAAATATGAAACTACTTTTCTTTACAATACTGATTCACAGTGACCATAATAACAACATGTTATATTACTGTGTGCGCGACATATAAAAACACAGTGGGGAGAACATTAATTTTTAAAAATCAATTTCTGGATTTTTGTTTTAGATTCCGTCTCTCACAGTTGAAGTGTACCTATGATAAAAAATTACAGACCTCTACATGCTTTGTAAGTAGGAAAACCTGCAAAATCAGCAGTGTATCAAATACTTGTTCTCCCACTGTAGATGCATTTACATAAGAGCAAATTTTATATACAATTTTTATCAATTTTATGAAATACCATTGTGTGTACAAGCAGTGTTTTGTGTTTCATTGTATACGTTTGATAATAAAATGTTTACTTATATCTAGGGCTGGGCACGTTAACGCATTAATTAATTAACGCAGACAATTACTGTATCGCACGTTAACACAGTTTTTGAAAGTCCGTTGCTCACTGGCTCTGAATACACTGTGGGTCACAGGAGGGGCGGGATGTTGATCAGCCTGCAAATCAGCCACCCAAACAAGCGGTGGAGGGAGGCTTCAGCAGACTACGCTGGATGCAGCGTGTGGGAGAAGTAGATAAACAAAAGCAAGCATCAATTAAATGTCATAGCGAAGTGGAGAGCTACACACTGCATGCTGATTCAAACTCACAAACAGCGAGGATCGTCTGTCTTCCAATGATTTGTGATGCGTGTACAAAAAGTTCAAGACAATTCAACTTCGGCAGGGCGGTGACCAATTCACCTCACTCTAACAGGGACACCTGCTACTGAACACAGACTGTTTCTGCTGCTCCCTGATAAAAAGAAAAATGTTTCTGCTGATACCTGTTCAGAAAAAAAAAACAAGAAAACAGATTTATATACCTTAACCTGTTGCTCAGAAGGTGCCTGTTATGATGTTATAATCGTGGCTCTGGACTCTAACTTGTTTTAACAAGCTAGATAAAAGGTAATGCCCTGGCAGTGCAGGCAAATAGCTTTGGTTTTATATTTGATTTGATTACATTAATGTTTAAGTTGAAAAGGGAATACAGCTGGTAAAAAGCACCTTATTTGTTAAGTGTTTGCAAACCACATGTTATTACACTTTTTTGTATATAGCATTTAAATTAAAGGTGCGCAATACACTACTTTAGAATATCATTATTATTCATTATACAAATCATGTGATTAATTGAGATAAAAACTTTTAATCGTTGCCCAGCACTACTTATATCATAAAATGTCATTATTTTTTCTGCTTTGTGTGAAATGTAACTTGTGTTTTGAAAAGTGCTCGATTAAGAAAGAGAATGCTTATAAATCATCATTAAGATTATTAAGAGATAACAAATCTTTGCTGGTTAAGACTCTTTCCTGTTGCTGTTAGCTTTTCTTGTTACTTCTGAGCTTTGCCTCGATTGGTAAAGACTTTCTTATAAACAGCATTAAAAAAAGGACACAGGTTTATTAATCATCCAAACATTTCAGGAAAACAACATTCCTCTGGAAGGTTTTTTGGTCAATGATGTCTCTATAGTGCAAGAAGCAAGGATTTCAAATCACTTTTAGTTTTGTGCGAGTGTCTTACATGTACATGTATACTTGGTGTGGAAATACCTTTAGTGTGGAGCCTTGCTTAGTTGATTCTTACTACTATACAAGTCTCACACACACACACACACACACCTTTCCGTCCAGGATGGTCTCCCATGTTGCCCTCTTCTTATTGATAGGACACTCCTCCATCTCTTGCATAGACACCTCATACTCCCCATCTAACAACTGCAGACGTCTGCACACAAGCACACGACAACATTTTCTCACATTTTGATTCTGCAGCTGAGAGATAAGAGAAACACTTTGTTCCCGTGTGTCGGAAGATGCTTCGGATTGCGTGAGCTTCACCTGTTTTTATCAAAGACCGTCATCTGGGCCACAAATGTGGTTTCTCCCTCCTCCCTGAGAGAGGAGCTCCTCCTCTTCCTGTTCACCACTTCCTCTGTAAAATCTAAAAACAGACACATAAATTACTCGTAACCCCCTTTTCTACCACACAGGATCGAGAATGAAGCTTGGAACGGGTCAGACCTGATCCATGAGCCAAACATCAGTGTGGTGATTTCACATTATCAAGAGGAAAAAAGACCATCAGTAGAAAGAATGTGGTTTATTATGGCTTGGGCCTCATTTCTATCAGTAACACAAACACTGTACTCAACAAATTAATTGCTGAGCTTAATGATATTTATTCAAAGTTTAACATTGAGATTCTCATGAGATTGATGTGATCAGCTAAATCACTTCTCTGCAGAAACTGAGGAAGAATCCTTAGGAATGGCTCCTTTTCCAGGATGTACAGACATGCAACATACATGTACGTTAATTTATTCTAATTAGAGCTGCAGCAATTAAGTCGAATAATCGATCAAAAGAAAATTAATTGTCACCTTTTAATTATCAGATTAACCGTTTCAGAATTTTAAATCTACTGATTTGCTGCCATTATTTCCTGATTACGTGGGTAAATGAAAAGTCTTTGTTGGCTGGACAAAAGAAGCAATTTAAAGACGTCACTTTGAGCTCTGGGACACTGTGATGAGCATTTATCACATTTTTTTGACTTTTTAAATAGGCTCAACGATTAATCATGGAAATAATCGTCAGATTAATCGATAAAAAATAAGCGTTAGTTGCAGTTAGGGCTGCAGCTAATGATGATTTTAGTACTCGAAGCTTCTATAGATTATTTCATCGATTAAGAAGCACTCCATCATAATCACGTCGTGTTCACACAGCGTAAGCGCGATGTGCGACACTAATGTCCGTGTGAAACAGGCCGCTATATAGTTATATGGATTAAACAAAGCCTTGATGCAAAAACATTTGCGTCGATGCATTTTAGTAATAAAATGAATCGATTTCATTGATGAATCGTTTCAGATCTAGTTGCAGCCCTACGGAGAGACAATGTATGACTAAACAGTTTTTTTGAGACGTTAGGCAATGTTGGACAAACTAGCAAGAGACTAGATTTTTAAAGTATCCACCACCTCCCTCCAAAGCCGCTCCCCCAAAACACATGTTCATGCACAGTGAGTGTACCAGCAGTGTGCACAGAGGCAGCCAGGTAGACAGGCAGGTGGGCCAGCCAATCATTTCATTCAGTCCAAATCATGTCAGATCACTTGTTGATTGCTGACGTGATGTTAAGAGGATTTCAAAAAATAAAACAAAACAATGCTTCTAAAATAAACTGCCTACCCCAGATTTAACAAATCTGGGAACGATCCTTTCAAAAACACGACCAGACGTCAAAAGTCTGTGCTCACCTCTGTCGTGGTGATTCTCTCCGTTGGCCAGGCCGTTGATCTGTGTCCGGGGGTGTCCGGGCCTTGATACCCTGAAGAGCAGCGAGTAAGACTTGACCATGTGAGAATTGCTGGGTTCAAACTCGCTGCTGGGAACCAGCAGGGAGGCGAAGGAGCCTGGCTTGGCCTGGACTCCAGCGCTCGTGTCCGGGTTCAGAGGAACCTGCTTCTTCCCTGTAGGGACCTGCTTTACGGGGCAGCTCACATCCTGCACAGGAAGAAGGGAAAAGACATTTCAGATCCATCGCACTGACAGGCGGACTGTCAAGAAAATGTTCATATTAGCAGCCATGAAATAACCACATGATCATCACACACGCACACACACACACACACCTTTCTCTCTTGTGACAGACTTTGACCAGCCGCACCTCCAGAGATACAGAGTTCTGCTCATTCTCACTGTCCTGAGATGGCTTCCCTGAGGACACACAACACAAAGCAGGACAAAGACGTCCTGAATCACTGGAAATACTATATCTAAAAACTAACAAAGGACGACTGCAGAGAAGGACAAACTTACCATCTTTATGAAAGAAGCCAGTAAAGGTGAGCTGAAGATTAGAGGCCGAGCTGTGGGGGGTGAAAAAACAAAAACACAGGAGGAATTCAAATTAGGGATGCAAACTAGTCATTTTAAGCTAATGAGACAATGTTTCTTTAGGTTTTTAATGTCCAAATAAAATGGTTTGTATTTATCCAGAAATTCTGCATAGGGGGAAAAAAATGCATTTATTTAATATGGGATGAAAGGATTTGGTACGTTTAATGTACCAACTAAGCTACATCACATGTTTCCACTGCTCTCTCGGTTAAAGGCCTATCCAATTGCATCCAGAGGCATTTTTTGGTCTGCGCCCGTTGATAACAACCCTTGGAAATCAAAAATGAACCGAGACTTTTGGGCTAGTAAATGCAGAAGCACATAGAAAAACAGCACAACATACAGAAGCTGGGGAAAAAGGGGAGAGAGTGTTGTAACAGCTACAAGAACATCTCAGAAAAGAAGAACTAACTATAAAATCTTTGGGAATACCCAATTTTCAACCAAATATCACTGAAATCTAAGTTTTTAAGCTTTTTTTGCTAACATGTAAAACAAGGCTGAGGAAATAATTTTTAAAATCAGTTTTGTTCAAAAGCTCTTAGGCCAACTACTCATAGAAGATTAAAAAGTTGTGGTTGGTTGGTGATATGATGATATATTCCACCAGACAAGAGAAATGTGTGAGCCATTATTAAACTATCCCTTTGATATCTCTTTATTTATCAAGTGTCAAGTCAATGAGCAGATTGTTGCATCAATATGATCCAGACAGGAATACAGGAGTACTTTAACTTTTAGGTATTAATTCAAGTGATTAACCAAAAGTCAGACATTCACGGAAATGTATAAATATTATACATATTCAGAGTTTCCTCCTTTAGGCAGAAGGCTTTTGAAAATAAAATGTCAACCACAACAACAACAGCAGCAGCAGGACAGACACACAAGAAATCTCTGTGGAAACCCAGCGGGCCCAGGAGGACTGAGTGTTTACCTGTGAGTCTCCTGTTCGCCTCTCATCTTTTCCAATTTGAACAACAGATTGTCAACCTTGGAGCTTTTCCTGTGAATGCAGACCAACAGCAGGGGTTAGCCACAGCACCGCCGCCGACCCAACACTGACCTACAGCCAGAATGATGGAGAACCTATACTAGAGCTGCAACGATGAACTAACCGCCAACTACTTTAATAAATCGAGTCGTTTTTAAAGAAAGACTTCTTAAATGTGAATATTTCCTGGTTTCTTTCCTCCTGTTTGAAAGTAAATTGAATATCTTTGGGTTTGTCAGCAACACAAGACTTTTGAGGACGTCATCTTGGGCTTTGGGAAAAACAGGTTGACATATCTCACACTTTTCTGACATTTTATAGACCAAACAACTAATCAAGAAAATAACTGACGTATTAATCAACAATGAAAATAGTCATTAGTTGCAGCCCTACCTTATACAGGAGAAGAAATATTTATTTCTTCTGGATAGATTCAGTCCACTGACTAACATCATCTGCTATCACCGGGCTTCTGATGATCAACTGTACCCCTAATCCTGGTCATGTTACACTAATGCAGATATAAATACTACACACTGTAATGTATATCTTGAAACTTCTTTTAATAACCTGCAACAACAAAGTGGTCTTTAAAAAGCAAAAGGCCATCAGAATGAACAATGGCTGGTAGTAGAGAGGTGTGTGAAGGTTGAAATGTTGTGAGGTGTGTTTTTCCACGCTGAGCAGTCTAAATATGTCTGTGCAGCTGAATCTACGGCCACTCTTTACCATTTTACCAGTATTTTCTGATGTTTTCCATGTGAATACATCGGTAGGTGCTGAATATTTGATTCCTCGTCAGGAGTGAAGCAACATTCATGTAAAGTTGCTTGATACTAAAGTGCCAACGGCTCAAAAACCAGTTGTGCAAGCAGCATATGGCATCAGACATGATGTCCCCCCCCCCACAGCTTTCATGTCTTGACAGAGACAATGCAGAACAATTTTCCATTTGGTTTCAACCGTGACAAGCCATGTGAGATCTGCGTTTTTGGTCTGTTGGTTTACACGTTGCAAAACTGTCAGTTCATGTCCGCATAAGCGGCATGTGCCGTTTTGTGTCGGAACTTAAATTTAATGGAAAGCATGCCCCCTGGCTCAAATCAACGTGTGTCGGTGGGGTTTGGAGCCCATTAGGACAGAGTTTGGTGG
>NW_024042721.1:0-33331 GCF_014851395.1 Micropterus salmoides | reverse complement strand
CATTGAAACCTGAGTACAAATGGTTGGAATGAAGCTCTGAAGAGTTCCAAGTTGCCAAACCTGTTTCTTCTTCTTCGGTGTTTTAATAGTCTTCACTGTTATGCAGCTCATCTGCCACTGCTAGCTGCGTCAGATGAGTGCTAAATTATCATTTTAACATCTTTCTTGCGGGCACCCAACAGTAAAAACATGAATTTGTGCTCTAATAAGGAAGGAAAGTCCTACAAGTGCAATGCTCACATCTGCATAAGAGCCTGAACTCATTGATCACTGTCCTGCTGGATGGCAGAAACCCAAAATCCCTCCCACACCTAAACAAATACATCCTCTGACTTTAAACGAAAGTACGGTGCAGGAAGTGAATATCCTCCCAAAGCCTGAAGGTCCTGATCAAGCGTGACTCGCAGCCTGCAGTCTTGGAAGAACCTGGAGAGGTGAGTGAACTAACACTTTATATGCATATGTCTCTCTGTATATGTATCATAATCAGCTTAATTGGCCAGGTATGTGTACACATACAAGGAATCTGACTCTGAGACAGTAGACAACAGTGTAATGGTCCAGAATGCAATGGGTGCTGAAAAAAAACCTGATTAACATGTTGCTTTATATCCATGCGGTAGGTAGATATGACGGTATACACATTAATTTGTGTTTGACAGTGATGATATCTTAATGTTAAAAGAACAAACAAAACCCATTGTGTATTTAAACAATGATATATATAATTTACAGGTACAGTGGATGCTGCAGGGTGAGTCCAATTTCATGAAGACAGAGAAAGTTCTGATCCAGCCATATCTTAAGATCTCTCAGGCAGTGAAACAAGGACTGTATTGAGGCTTTCATTGGATTTTACAGGCAAATAGATTTGTATATCATCTGCAAAAAGCAACATTGTCAAAATATGTCCGCGGTTTACTGGCTGATGAACCACTTTCTGTGGATGGCGGCTGAGTTTACACACATAAAACAACAACCCCCTATGGCGGACTTGTAGGCTAGATGGTGATATTTGGTTTGGGTTGAAATAAGTTCATTATGTGACATAAGTCATGTATGTATTGTTTTGTAACTTACAACACAACTTTGACTTTTGGTTTTAGAAGGCGGATGGGTTACACTGGAGTTCATTGAAAGCCCAGGGCGTCTCATGCAGACGCTGAAGGGTGAATCAAATACCGACAGGCTTTCTGAAAGTGCCGGTATTTGACGCCCTGGGATGAGAATGGATGGAATGATATGCTGGTGGAATAGTTGATGTGTTATATGTTGTAAAAAACCTCTGTGCAATATTTTTGCATCTGACGAGCCTTCAAACTCTTGGATATAGTATTCAAACATGCCCCTATAAACACAGCCTGTTTCTGATCATTTTTACTAGGTAAAGCAACGGCAGAGCCACAAGCGTGACTGGAGACTCACACTCACTTTCGATAAAGGTAGGCTGACAGACTGCATTCTAGGCTTAGCTAAACATATCCAGAACTTAATGTTCGACTATAAAAGACTTAATGTTGTTTATGTAGTTGTATCATTTATTAATTTCTAGTTCTGGTGTTGTTTTATTTGCAGTGATGTTTAGTTTATTTGCAAGGAAACCTTCCACTAACAAACTTCTCTCTCGTACAGTGCAACCAGCATGCAGTACCAGTGGGTTGAAGATGACTTTAAGTTGGTGTCTGGGGTACGTCAAGTGGGCCTCCCTGAGCCAGTAAATGATAAAAAGTACATCATGTACCATGGAACCACGAGGCAGAATGCTTACCTTATCCAGGCCACAGGTTTTCGACAGTCTTCAGGCGGGTTGCTCGGCCGCGGCGTCTACCTCAGCAGAGACCTGCAGAAAGCTCGCCGCTTTCCCCTTAATCACCCTGAGTTTGACAAGGTCGTCATTAAGGTCGTGGTCAACGTGGGGAAAGTGATCACTATTAATTATCAAGACCATCCACGTCAGAAGACCTGGCATGACTCTACATACGGCCCGGCGTACGACACCGCCTGGGTGCCACCCAAGTGTGGAATGGTGGAGAGCGGTTTGGAGGAGGATTGTGTCTGGGATCCCCATCGAATCAAGATCATAAGGATCATCGGACCACAACTAGTCCAAGCCTCCTATGTATATGATGCATGGGGCTACGCACATGCTATGTGTGTATTTTTACAGATAATATCATCAATACTATCAATGAGGAGATGGAGTTAGTTAGGCTACGTTCAGACTGCAGGCCAATGTGACCCAAATCCGATTTTTTGCCCATATGTGACTCAGATCTTTATGACAGTGTGAACAGGTGAAGTCACGTGGAATCTGATCTTTTCCAGTTCGAAATTGGGCCACGTCCATATGTGGTCCAAATCCGATACAGATCTGATAAATGCGGAAACAATTTAAAATGAGCATTAAGGCCTGCAGTCTGAACAGGCCTTAGTCTGATGGAAAGTTTAGGTGTCTGACTCAACTGTGAGCTTCCTGACTGATAAAAGCAGATTGATCCTATTTTTTTTCCAGATGTAAACAATCACCCTTTTGAACCTGAAACCATTATCATTCTGGTTGAATGGGGGATCTGGCTTGTTTGTATTTCTTTAAACCAATCACAGTTTCAGAGACGGTGAAAGCGGTAGCATGCAGATAGTGTTATGTCTGACAATACTGGCAGACATAGGAAAACTAGGATTTGGACCCAAGATGCAGACATTCGAATGGAGCAGATAAAATGTACAGTGTTTATTTGATCAAAAAAAACAAAACTACAGGTAACTGGTAACAAACTGACAAGGACAAACAGAACCATGCAGACTATAAAACAAAAGAATGGCAGGATAATTGAATACAAGTGGGCAAGTGTGAAGAATCAACTAGAGAACACAAAGACAGGAAACAAAGCTGACAGCACACACTAGGAAGGACACACAAAATTAAACAGGAAAAAACTCGGCTGGTGGCAGGCTTATGCTGGTTTCACAAACAACGCTAAGCAAGCGTTGGACACAGTGCGTGCTAAGCTAGGCTGAACACATCCAGAACGGAAAATGGACCTTAGATATTTTTACATGTAGTTGTATCAATTTTTCCTCTGAATTGTTTTATTTGCAGTAATGTTTAGTTTCTTCACATGGAAACTACAGTAATAAACTTCTCTCTCCTACAGTGCGTCCAGCATGCAGTACCACTGGCCTCAAGATGACTTTGATTTGCCCTATGGGGTAAATCGACTGGACCTCCCTGAGCCAGTTAGTGATAAAAAGTACATCATGTACCACGGCACCACCAGGCAGAACGCTCAGGCCATCCAGGCCACAGGATTTAAGCAGTCTGCAAACGGGATGCTCGGCCGCGGCGTCTACCTCAGCAGAGACCTGCAGAAAGCTCGCCGCTATCCCATTGGTCACCCTGAGTATGACAAGGTCGTCATTAAGGTTGTGGTCAATGTGGGAAAAGTGATCACTATTAATTATCAAAACCATCCACGTCAGAAGACTTGGCATGACTCCAGATATGGCCCAGTGTTCGACACCGCCTGGGTGCCACCCGAGTGTGGAATGGTGAACAGCGGTTTGGAGGAGAACTGTGTCTGGGATCCAGAGCAAATCGAGATTATTAATACCATCAAACCACGTCCAGTCCGAGCTTCCTATGGATACAGTGCACAGGGCTACATGTGAGCTCCAAGCGCTTTTATCCATTTTATTTTGTATGTTCAAATGTTTTTTTTTTTATATGTTTTGATAAAAAGACATACTGATATTGCCCTTTACGCACAGAGATGTCATCAAATTAAACTTTTCACAATATTACGTACTGTTGATTTTGAAAGACCTGCTGCCGGCGCCACGAAGCAAGTTCAACATATCCAGGATCTCTCTTTGTGATCTGGCTTCACTAAACCTAACAATCATGATCGGGATGAGCTGTCACACGAAGTTGGTTATCAACTCAGTAAGTCAACCCAGTCATGATTGCGTTAACATAAAAGGCAGCAGATGACCAATCACAACTTTACTGGCAGCAGAGTGGCATTTTACAAAGAATGCGTGAACTGTAATATTAGCAGCAGCTTATATTATAGCTGACACATGCAGGAAGAAGATATCTAAGCTAACAGGCAGAGCCTATAATAGGAATGTGTGGTTTGAGTTGGAATAACCACTTATTCAGTGCCGGAGGCTTTTAATATGGAAACGTAGACACGCTGAAAGAATAAGGTAACAGTTTTCCCACACGCCTTATTTAGCGTTATTCTTCAGCTCGGCTGTGTGTCTGCGTTTCCACATTGAAAGCCTCCAGCATGAATAAGTAGTTGTTCCAACTCACTTTTAAAAAATTCTCTTTTAATTAAGTTAATTAACACACTTAAAAGTGTTCCAGACATTTTCCTAAAATCCATTCACGCCATAAAATGTGCTCAAATAATGGTACCAATAATGACCTATAATGTAAGATCGCTACTAACCTAAAATAAACACATTCATATCAAACTTAATTTCAATAGGCCTACCAAACTATATGCTCATAATATTCAGCCTCATGTAACAAAATTAAACCCATTTATTCTTACAGCTGCGACTGTGTGAATATGTAACTGCAATAAGCTCAAAACCTGCTTCGGGATACAGGCCCCTGAATTCTCCTCAATCTTGCTTTGAGACATGTTCCCTTTGAACTGACTAAGAGTTTTGGCACAAAGGGGTGAGCCGTGACCCGTCATTACTTGCAAAGACTGAGCCTTTGGTGGATTTCCTATCCAATCATAACAATTTATCTGTTTATATTTAATCTGCTTATTGTGAAGCCATCCAAAAAGGTGTTACTTGAATATTCTGCGGGGCGGGGGTCCTCCCACAGAAGATTTTTAGCATTAAATTTAATTTCCTGCATTCTGTAGACATTTCCTGCACCAATTTATGGTGGGAATGTCTTCACAATATAAACAATATAAAATATATAATATAATACAGTAATCAGTAGCTTTATTATTTAGGCCACCTCCTTTCAGGTGCCTGTGCCTGCACTACGCAGGGTACTGCAGCTGATGGCAAACGTAGCGTAGCAAACGTAGCAAACGGTATGGCAGATTACCAGTCCAGCCATGGACTTTGCAGACAGCTGCAGGTGGAAAATGAAACCAGTATCTATTCTCAGTTCTCCCACATCAAAGCACACATTATTGACTAGCACTCAGTAAGCTGTGATTAACTGTAAGAGACACAGACACCAAAGTTTAAACAGCACTTGAAGGAAGCTCAACTGTGTGATTAACCATTTCATGTTTTTAGTTTTACTTTACTAATCTGTTCAATCATCCTTGAAGTAAAGTTGTAAGGTAGAGGAGTGAAGGAAGGAGTGTTGTCTTTTTATTATTCATCATTTACCAGACTTGCATTTCCATAAAGGACTGGAATCATATAGGCCTACCATTAGCCTATGTTACATGGGATTTTTTAAATAGGCCTATGTTTATTCAGCTGTAACCTGACAAGGACAAAATTCTGGAGGCAGTAACTGAAGATGAAAATGTGAATCAAACAGAAAAGACAGTTGTCACACATGCAAAGTTACAGTCCAACCCAATAGCATATTTAGGGGATTTGCCATTGAAAATGTGTCTGGGTTCAAACTGTTGTAGATTTTTAGGTGTCTATCTAACATTAAAAAATATTATTCATTTTGCATTAAATGAAATCGTAACTAAAAACTCACTTTTAAACTAGGCTTAATTTAGTCGTTTCAGCTGCAGCACCATCATCCTCACTCACATCATCTCCAACATGACAACTATGATAGGAACGATCCATCAGTAACTTACACAAATGATGGTGGTACATATTAGTTTGCACCTTTATATTTTATTCTGAGCTGAGGAAGAGTCCATGACATGTAGAAATTGATGTCTCTGTCCTTACATTTATGGAAGATTGATCATAAAAGCAGTCATGTCAAAGATCATGTTTGGGTAACGAACTAATATCTGTTTCCAAAAATGTCTTCAAATGAATGTGCTCTGAAATCAACTGTACGAATGAGGAAATTAAACTGTGTGGCAGAAAGGTGCTTCAGGCTCTGCAGGAAGGGAGGATTAGTAAAACTCCTCCCATGCAGGTTAGAATCACAGCATAAGTTGCTGGACTTACTCATCTGGGGTTTATCTGATCTCAGTCTGTGAAACAGATAACCCAGAGTTTCCCTCATCTCAGGCTTAACAACCTCAGAGTTTACATTTATCCTGCTTTCTAAAATGGGGCCTTGAAATCTATTGAGTAGTCTGCAACACTCTTAGACCCTTGCTGACCAATGTACATGAGGAGGGAGGAGAGGAAAGTCCCATAACTCCCATAATTACATCAGTCGCAACAACTGTTTCCTCTTGATGCCTGATTAATTTTTTCCACTGTCATACAGCTTATCTGCCAAGTGAGCCTCTGGGCAAATAAGGGAGTTTAAGAAAGTCCCTTTTTGCTAAAAAGAGAAAGCAAAACAAGACAGCATGCTAAAGTTTACCGTCCAAACATCTACAGTATGTTTGCTTAATTCTCCTGTTAGTGCCCTTGACCAAGGCACTGGATTGGAACTGGATCTGGGCTGCACAGTCGCTGCCCAATAATGCTTTTAAATGAAGGGTTAAATGAAGAGAACTCATTTCACTAGACATGCTGTGACAAACACAAAGAGACACACACTGGCTCAAAGAGATGCACGATGCAAACTCTCTACAGTAACACAAAAACAACCAAAAAGATACAAAACAATTTTAAAAAATTTAAAATGGGGGTGGACACTGTAAAGTTACCAAGTGGCCACATTTACAGGAAACATGCTTGTGCTGAAAAAGATAACAGGTGCATAATGAAAATAGATATGGGAGGAGTGAAGGGTTTTCCCCGTCACCCCGTCAAGTAAAAGACAGACGAAAGTGAACTCCCAGCCTGCAGTCTTGGTGGGACCTGGAAAGAGGTAGGTGAACACACACAGTCTGTGTTTTTACATAAAATATTATCAGTATAAAAGAGATGAATTTAGTTAGTCTGATAAAAAGTGTGCGCTTAAACCGTCAGGGGAATATGTTGAGTCTGTTTCCACTAGGAGCTTCCTGACAGATAAAAGCTGATTAAATGTAATAGTTTTTTTTCACCCTTTGAAACTGTGTTTGATCCCAGAAAGAAGCTGCAGCCAAACTGTTATTTTATCAGAAGCTAAGCTATTATAAAAATTTATCCGCACATGATTAAATAAATTATGAGCAGTAAACGATTTAATAGGGTAAAGGGGCTGGACCCAAACCCAGACAGAATAGGGAGATAATGTACAGTTCAATCATTTGAGCTTCCGTAAAATAAGATGTTCCTTTATTTAAATTGACAGCAGTGGGAGAATGTAGAGCTAAGTTAGAAAAATAATAAAATTCAATTAGTTAGAATCCATAATCAACACAACAAGTAGAATCAGGATCAAATATATAAAAATACATATCATGTACACATCAAAATAGAGTCTTCTCGGCAGAAATAGGAGATTTTGGAGTCTGATGGCAGATGACACTAATGAGCCTCTGCCATACACGCAGATACAGGCAGGCAGGTAATTTGGCTGGCTGGCAACAAACAGGCAACAGGTAGACAGGTGGATATAAGTCTAGATCATAGAAAGCCAACAAGCCAGTGACCAACCAGGACCATGACGAAAGTCAGAGGGCATCTGTTAGAGAGCTAGAGGATGGCAGATCTGGGGAGTCAGAAAGTGACAGAGAGCAAACTGTAACTGTAACTGTTGGAAAACTGTGAAGCAATCCATTTAACACAACCTTCTGTAAATATATGCACAGCAGAAAAACACAATTTTTTTGTTTTATTTTTTATTTATTTTAATAGTTTTATAGTAAAAACATGGTCGGTTTCATTTAATTTACCCGTTAAAGGAGTTTTTTAGGAGTGTTTTCTTCTCTGAATCGAGGTTCTAAGAATAGAGAGTGTCTGTAAAGCCCCCTGAGGCAAATGATTTGTGATTATGGGCGGTATAAATAAATTTTATCTTAGATTAAGAAGAGCCTACAGCAAGCAGCTCTATGAGGCTGTACTTAGACACCCCTGTGCTTTGGGGTAAATGCTAACATTGGTATGCTAACATGCTCACAATGAACAATGTTAATATACTGATGTTTAGCAGATATAAGCCTTAATGTTAACCATTAGGGACCCACCCTATACTTCAGTAATTTAGCATGTTAGCATGCTATCATTCACTAGTTAACACTTAAAGAGGTGGTATTATGCTCATTTTCAGGTTCAAAATCTGATTTAGGGGTTGTACCAGAACAGGTTTATGTGGTTTATTTTCAAAAAACACCATATTTTTTGTCATACTGCACATTGCTGCAGCTCCTCTTTTCACCCTGTGTTGAAGGCTTCGTTTTAGCTATGGAGTGATACATCTTGTCTCTAAATGATCTTTGTTGGGAGTTGCACATGGGCAGTTCCTAGTTAAGGACTACTAGCCAATCAGAAACAGAGAAGGGCAGGTCCTTGAAAAGCCTGTGCAAACAGCTTTCATTCAGCTGCTACTCGGTTGATAGGAACTACTTTTCCTTCCGCCTGTCAAAGTCATGCTTGCGCTACGGCTCTGTGACGGAGCTTCTTTGAAGTGAGCCACTGCAGCCCTTTACATTTCCCGTGATTGAATACTGGCTATTGTCCAGTCTTTGTGCTAATAGGCTAAACATCCAGAACTTTGAATGGACGTTAAATACTGTACTGTTGTTGCATAGTTTCTTAATTTTCTGGTCTCCTTTGTGATTTGTTTTATTTGCAGTGATGTTTAGTTTCTTCACACGGAGTCCTTCTGAAATCTTTACACTTACAATCCTCTTTCCTACAGTGATACTGACACCAACATGAGCCGGCAGTACAGAGGTCAAAAATATATAATGTACCATGGGACCACCAGGGAGGCCGCTAAAGCCATCAAGTCCAAAGGTTTTAATCGGTCTGCAGACGGGATGCTCGGCCGCGGCGTCTACCTCAGCCGAGACCAGGAGAACGCTAGCCGCTATCCCATTGGTCACCCTGAGTCTGACAGGGTCGTCATTATGGTTGAGGTCAAAGTGGGGAAAGTGAAAAGGATTGATTACAGGCCATCCACTTCAGTATACCTGGCGTGACTATGGCTACGACACCGCCTGGGTGCCACCCGGGTGTGGGAATGGTGGCGAACGGTTCAGAGGAAGATTGTGTCTGGGATCCCGATCGCATCAAGTACATTAAAACATTACATAGCAGGTACTGTATAAGCCCTACTGTTAACCATTAGGGTCCCACCCTGTACTATCCTTGTTTAGCATGTTAGCATACTAACATTCACTAGTTAGCACTGAAGATAAAGTACATGCTGATGGAATGTCATTCATTTTGAGGGTATTTAGTCAGAAACCAAAGTGTTGGCCAAGTTACATTTTTGACCTGATAATGGTGCTGAAAGATCACAAAGTTATTGAAATTCATCCCTAGGGAGGCAAAAATATGTGTATCAATTGTAATGGCAATCCATATAAGTAGTTGTTGAGACTTTTGACGGCGCTGTGGCTCAGGAGGTAAGCGGGTTGCCTGTTGATCGAAAGATTGGCGGTCAAATCCCCGGCTCCTCCGGGCTGCATGTCGAAGTGTCCTTGGGCAAGATACGGAACCCCGAATTGCCCCTGGTGGCTGTTCAGCCAGTGTATGAATGTGTCTGAGTGTTAGTTTCTGTTTGAGCACTTAGGCTCAGTGGATGAATGTGTGTGAATGGTGAATGCAGATGTAGTGTAAAAAGCACTTTGAGTGGTCGTAAAGCATTTCCATTCCATTTCACCAGATCAGTGAACATTTGGAGCCGATCGTGGCACTAGAACAATTTTCAGGGGCTCATCAAGGACAAACTTATGGTGACACTAGAGGAAAAGCATTTTGTGTTGGTGGCCCGGTAAAAAAGTTGAACCTCGCTATGTGACTTTTTTTTCACTTTTGACGGAGCTACGCAGACAGGTTTCCTCTGCTCTCCCGGTCTTTGTGCTAAGCTAGGCTAAACATCCAGAACTTTAATGGACCTTAAACATTGTAGTGTGTTGCTCAGTTATTTATATATTGCTCCTTTTTCTTACAGTGATATTGGCATCAACTTGAACCAGGGGTACAGAGGTCAAAAATACATCATGTACCATGGGACCACCAGGGAGGCTGCTAAAGCCATCAAGTACGAAGGTTTTCGTCAGTCTGCAGGCGGGATGCTCGCCGCGGCGTCTACTTCAGCCGAGACCAGGAGAAAGCTAGCCGCTATCCCCATAATCACCCTGAGTATGACAAGGTCGTCATTATGGTTGAGGTCAACGTGGGGAGAGTGAAAAAGATCGATTATCAAGGCCATCCACTTCAGTATACCTGGTACTGCAACGGCTATGACAGCGCCTGGGTGCCACCTGACTGTGAATGGTGAAGAGTGGTTTGGAGGAGGATTGTGTCTGGGATCCCAGTCGCATCAAGTACATTAAAACCATACAACTACACAAAGATGAATATAGATGAGAGCAGTTGGTATGAAAGTGTGAGCACTAAATTGAAAAAAACTATTGCCACTGAGCCTAAAAGCTGCATTGCATTTTGATAGATAAGAAAGATAAGATATACTTTTATTGCCACTGAAGGGACACTTTTATTGGAATCTCTCTACGTTCTGTTGCACATCAAACAATACAAATACCCTTTTTATGATTTTCTATTACTTCTACATCATTGGTGTTCTTCCCATTGTCCAATCAGATCACAATAGATGAGGACAAACTAGTGGTGGCTTTTGCTGGATACCTGGAGCTGTATGATTTAACCATCAGTTGTTTCCATGACTTGATAAGAAAACAGCAGGCCTGGAGGAAAATTAGTGTGGTACTTCAGAAATTTTCATTATTTTATTACTTCATCATTATTTGTGCTCTGAGGAGTGAGGAGGAATCTCTGAGGAGCCAGGAGCCACAAGCGGGGATACATGAGAGCCAGCCTTTACTGAAGTATTTTACCTGCTGATGTCTCCGTATTGGATATCAGTTATGGACATTGGCGGTGTGACAGACAGTGTTGGGCAGTAACGTGTTACAGCGACGGTGTTGTTAGTAATCCAAGTAACGCTGCGTCACCAGAATGCACCATCCTTGACGTGAATGCAACTGCGAGGCAGGTCAGCTGCAGTTCAAGTCAAGAAGCCGGACCTTATGTTGTTCAAGTCACCTTTAAAAAGATAAAGGAAGAATGGGGAACGAGAGAGAGAGGCGTTCTTTCTACAGCTGGAAGTAGGCCTATAGTGCCATTATTGTGTCACAGTTTAACAAAGAACATTGTCATCAGCTGTAAACTTTGTGCAACCAGCAAAAAGCTTTCAACCGCGGACAATCTAATGTATTGAAGTATCTTCTAAAGCAGCACAGCAACGTGAAACTTGTAGAAAGACACTGCAGTGATGCATCCACTCGGCAGGAGAGACTGGTGTTAGTCGATGTTCTGTTATGAATATGCTATTAGTTAAAAAGTCGGGGGAGACTGCTTTGTTTTTATTTTGTTAAAAAGTGAATACATACACTGCTTCTCCACCGTCTCAGTCGCTGTAACTGATATGACCTACATAATACACTGCCACTGCAACAAAACAGAGGAAGACCCATCCACCGACACAGTGAAGTTACTTACTGCGGTCTAACTGTTATAAACTGTGACAACGATCTCATTATAATAATCATTCTAGCTCACTAACCGTTTCGTTATCATCCAGTACATTTGGCCGTGCTCCCATTGCTGAGCCTCCGGTGAAAGATATACAGATAGTAAAGTTAGTTACTGAAAAGCAGACAGGCGAGCTAACGCCGAAGTAGCACGTCGGCTAAATGCTGTAATTGTAAAGTTATGTATCCAGTTCAACCTCAAGCTGATAAAAATATTACTGTAACGTTGCAGTAGGAGTTTACCTGAGTTTCCAGCATGTTGTGTGAAGCTGTCTCCCTGTCTCTCTATAGCCGCTGTCACTATTTTTCTGGCAGTACTGAGCCAATATGCGGCTCGCTGCGCTGAATGAAAAGTACGGAGCCGGTGTTGATCTGCCTCTGAGTGGGGAAAGTAACAGAGCCTGAACATGTGTGGAGAAAAGCCACAGCCTGCATGCCGGTGTTTCCGTGTTTATTGCCGGATTTCCGTATGAAAGCGGTTGTGTTTCGGATTATCACAAGTTCAAGCGAGCACGCGTACGAGAACACGCCTGGTTGCAATTTTAGAACCGCACCGCTAGTGGCTGCTGAAAACTCCCCAATGCCCCTTGGAAGATCACAGAAGTAAAAATGCAACAACAAAAAGATTACTTTGTTAAGCAAAAATGTTTTTAATTATTATTTAATTAATGATTGTTTAATTTTTGTAAGGGAATTGTTTGGGTTATTATATGTTGATCTGTCAATGATTCTGAAAGTGAAAATAATGCATTTAAGTTGAAGTCTAAATAAATACCAATATTAAGGCAAACCTACTTAAATTCTCACAATTTTTTTTGTGGGGGGGGGGGTAGGGCCCCACATTAGCTCTTGAAACAGGCCCCTAATGTCTTAAGGCCCCCACTGGTTATTGATCGGATGCTGCAGCTGATCGGACTGACCTAAAACATCATGGCCTCACTGGAGTTTTATAGCAGAGTTAAGACAGATAGTAGATTATATTTGATTTGTTTTCTGATTCACCATCTAGTGAAGAATCTGTTATTTTCCCCCAATAACTTTTTACTATGGAGACAATTAAAGTCAGAGAGCAGCAGAGTCTGTCATCAAGAAACACTTTGTACATAATTTATCACCATTTCCATTTAGTCAGATGTGAGGCTGATCATTCCTGAGCGTCGGCTTTGATATGAGTTACATCATTTAGCGTAATAACTCAAATGACACTGTTGAATATTTTTATTTTAAAGATATATGCCTAGCCTGATTAGGATATGATTAGCATGTTTATGAGAATAATGTTTAAAGTCTTTTTTGAAAGATACACTGACCTTTGAGGTACAGTTCACTCACTCAGCCCTATTACACTCTCATGATGCCACCTTCATATTTTGTAGGCAGACACAGACTTCAACACACACACACAAACACACACACACACAGCCAGCAAGGCCGGAGGGGAAGTTAGGCCGACGACCATGATTCAAAATTAATTAGACATCCAAAACGAGAGACAATGAGGCCTTATTGAATTTTCACATAAAGTTGATAACACCTGGAGTCAAACTCTATAGGAGTGAACTAAGATTTATAAACATAGAAGGCCCGGGTAAGGACGAACAGATAAGGGAAGAAGAACACACAGGGGCCCTTGCGAGGAGGCTGCAACTCTGAAGGTCAGCATGTGATGTGTTAATGTTGACCAACTGTGTGACGGTTTCATGCACAAACAGTTCTGCTAATATTATTATGATGTTTATTTCTGATGCCGCATTTCAGTTTATTTCTTTAGGAGGTGTTCATATTTCTTTAGAAGTGGTGTAGAGTTGTATACACATACATAAGAGAATTGAGTGTGAGAGTGGAGGCCCATGAATCCTCTGACCCAGTCTAGGGGGTTTTTCCTCTGACAACACCATGATCATATTTTATTGATTCATTTTGCACAACAGGAAGTAATCCAACTCGATAAAGGCCGAGACTGTACACTGTATTGATAAAGTCATTTTGTGCTTATTCGGATTAAACAAATAGATGCTCAAAGTCCTCACAGACGAACATGACATGACTTGTTTTTGTAAATTGGCATACAAGCTTCTGCTGTTTTAATTAATTAATGGTTTTCAGTCTTGATTGAGCTATTAAACTGTTCAACAGTTGCTGTTGAGGAAGAAGTTGTTTTCAGGATCAGCATCATTTTTCCTTTTCCTGTGAGTGATGTTCGGTGTATTGGAAGGTGTCCAGCTCCAGATTTATTATTTATTGTGATGAAAAATCCTTTGCAGTAACTGACTTGCTCCAGTAATTGTTTCATTTGTGATTAGTGTCACAATGAAGTTACCAATTCAAGTTGGAGATGACATGTTTTGATGTTCTGGACTGGGGACAGATGATCTGTTTTTCATGACATTGACAGGCAAAATACGCCCTTTCTTTCGCTGCTGTCAGATCCAGCATCAGTTTCTTCCTTTTTATTCTGACAACATCAGTGAAATCCTTGTTTTTGAATATTTTGGATCCTTTCAGGCTCTTTTCACCACTGTTGGCCTCGTTCTCCTCCAGGTTTGCCCGTGGGGTGGGCTCTCTGCTTCAAACCTCCCGCTGCAGTTGTAACTTTTCCGCCAGCACTTTCTTTACTGTCTCCTCCATTTCGGCCCAGGTCTCTCCTTGTTACTCCTGTATCTTGTCAAAAACCAGAATATTATGCCTGGATTGTCCCTCCAGAAAAAAATGTTGGACTGCATGGCGTTGCAGCGTTCAGCTTGTTTTGGTGTCCATTTTAATGTCGTCCACGTTTTCTGTATAAATTACAATTTGCTTTTATATCTTGCTCTCTGTGGAGTCTAAAATGATTTTAACAAAGCCTTTGAAGTTGTGGTGTTGTTGTTCTAATAGTTTATTACCTATTATTTGGAATGCAGAGAACAAATTTCACCAGACATTGTTCTGTGTATGAATGTGTATGTGACCAACACAAAAAGACACACACTGGCACAAAGAGTTGCAAAAGTACCACAAGATGCAAACTGTCTACAGAGAGACAAATCTAGTAAGAATCAAAAACATATGGAGGAGGCGAGTGCAAAGTCAGCACGACTCAAAGTCACACCGGCAACATTTAGAGGAAACAGGATGCAGGTTTAAATTTAGTGCAGTGACAGGAATTCCCAGTTGCCAAACCAGTATCCTTGTAAAGAAAGACAGAAAGTGAAAGATAGATGCACTGCTGTGGAATTTCTTACCAAAAGTCCAAAGTGAACATTGACAGCCAGCAGTCTTGGAGAGAACTGGAAAGAGGTACGTGAACACACAGTCTGCATTTTTACATAAAATATTATCAATATGAGGAGATTAATTCAGTTTGTCTGATAGGAAGTGTGCTCTTAAACTGTCTGTGGAAAATCCTGATTCATGGTGTTTCAACAATCACACTTTGGACCCGTGTTTAATCTCACTGAGAAGCTGCAGCAATTTTGATGAGGTAATTGCCAAGAGTTGGGTTTGCTGAGGCAACTGGGTTGGACCCAAATGCAAACAGAACAGGTAGATAATCTTCAGTTACATAAGAAAAGATAAGATGTTCCCATATGGGGAAATTCAAATTGGCACGGCAGCACTGGGGAATGTAGTGCAGTTAAAATAAGTAGAATCAGGATGAAAAACATAAAATACACACATTATGTCCAAATCAAAATGGAGTTATCAGCAAAGGTGGGAGATTGTGGGTGGTTTTGTGTTGTGGAGTCTGATGGCACTAATGAGCCTCTGCCAGACATGTAGATAAAGGCTCGCTGGCAACAAACAGGCAACAGGTAGACAGGTGGTTATAAGTCAAGATAATAGAAAGCCAGCAAGCCAGTGACCAACCAGGAACGTAACAAACAGGGTGACCCAACCATGGGAAAGAGAAGTGACTGGAGTAGGCCCAGGTAACTACGGGGCTGATTAGGACTGAGAACAGGTGTTGTAGTCAGGTGATAGAGAAAGAAGGGAAAGCCCGAGGGCATCTGGTGCTGGAGAGGTAGAGGCAGGTCTGGGGAGTCAGAAAAGGACAAAGAGCAAACTGTGACTGTTGGAAAACTGTGAAGCAATCCATTTAACAGAACCTGCTGTAAATATATGCACAGCAGAAAAACACAATTTATTTACTGACATGGGATAGTTTTATAATAAAAACATGGACGGTTTCATTTAATTTTCCAGTTAAAGGAGTTTTTTGGAAGATTTTTCTTTTCTGAATCGAGGTTCTGAGGATAGAGAGTGTCTGTAAAGCCCCCTGAGCAGGGACGTGCACAGGAATTTTGAAGAGCAGTTGCTCTGACCTGAAAAAAGCCCCCCCCCCCCCCAAAAAAAAAAAAAAAACAAAAAAAACATGGGCTATATGAAGGACTGAGAAAAAAAACATTTTTTTATTAAAAAATATACAAAAAGTAAAAACACTTAAATACAGCACTCAATAACCTAAACTACTATTAATAACAAAACAGAAAAACATGACTCGAGTCATGAAAAAAGAGTTCCTTATATTATTGTTTATCGTTTTTTTTAAACATTATTATTTTTATTATTTTTCCTTTTTTTTTTTTTTTGAAAATAAATAATCTAGATTGAATTGACAGATGGGGAAAACTCGCTTCTAATAAAATTAAATAAAAAAACGCTTAGATTTCGGAAAAAAATACAATCCTTTTTTAACCTTTTGGCTTCCCGTACATTCAGTTGCGCTTCTAGCTCGTATTCACTTCTGTTGGTACGTATCACGTATGGTAACTGGGCAAAACTACGCATGATTTGTTGTAGTATGATTGCATAAAGGAAGGAAACAGGAATTCCGGTAGGGAACAGAATCGACTGACGTGCAGGCAGCGCTGCAGCAGTGCAGCCACTTAAACAGAGTTTGCTCTTCCCCTACTGACTTTCACTTTCGGTGCCCGAATGGAAGTGAATGAGGCTTTGCGATCGCGATTATTTTTTTTATTTTATTTTTTTTTCTCGGAAGGGCGACTTGAGTCAGGAAAGGCAAACGGGCAGTTGCCCGGGCAACCAGAGCAACCCCCCTGTGCACGTCCCTGCCCCTGAGGCAAATGATTTGTGATTATGGGCGGCATAAAGTACATTTACTTGACTTGACTGGATAGTTAAAAGTTTCCACTTCACCTCACTTGGATATTTTACCTTAGATTAGGAAGAGCCCACAGCAAGCAGCTCTGTGAGGCTGTGAGGCTGTACTTAGACACAGCTGTGCTTTGGGGAAATTCAAACAGGAAAACAAACTACATTTTTGACCTGATGGTGGTGCTGAAAGTCAGAGGATTACCCTATAGACGTTTCACCAGATGAGTAAACATACATTTGTCCAGTCTTTGTGCTAAACTCGGCTAAACATCCAGAACTTTAAATGGACCTTAAATACTGAAGCATCTTGTTGTATAGTTTCTTAATTGTGTAGTCTCATTCCTGGATTATTTTATTTGCAGTGATGTTTAGTCTCTTCACATGGAGTCCTTCTGACGTCTTTACACTAATACTGCTTTTTCCTGCAGTGCTACTGACACCAGCATGAACCAGGGCTACAGAGGTCAAAAATATATCATGTACCATGGGACCACCAGAACGGGCGCTGAAGTCATCAAGTCCAAAGGTTTTCAACAGTCTGGAGACGGGATGCTCGGCCGCGGCGTCTATCTCAGCCGAGACCTGAAGAAAGCTAGCCGCTATCCCATTGGTCACCCTGAGTCTGACAAGGTCGTCGTCATGGTTGAGGTTCATGTGGGGAAAGTGAAAAGGATCGATTATCATGGCCATCCGCTTCAGAAGACCTGGCATGACGAAGGCTATGACACCGCCTGGGTGCCACCCAGGTGTGGATTGGGGAAGAGCGGTGACAAGGATTGTGTCTGGGATCCCAAAAGAATCAAGTACATTAAAACCATAAAACAACAACCAGACGCCTGTTGTTTAATTTAGCTGTAAGTGTTTTGGGCATTTTAGGTGCCCGACATCATTTGTGTTTTTCCCAGTCAGATGACAATAGTGTACGATTTTACATTGTTACTATGACTTGATCAGGAAACAGCTGGCCTAATTGAGATTTTGGAAAAGTTATATATTTATAATTTAATCATGATTTGTCCACGAGTGAGGAGTGCCTTCACGGAAGTCTTTTACTGGCGGACACACCTCCGTATTGGATATCAGTTACTAACATTGGCGGCCTTAGCTGTGTTTCACCTGCTTTCTGATCATGAAGCCTAATGTTACTCTGCAGCTCTGTGGTTTATGAGTTCAGACTGGAGTCTCTGTTAAAGGATAATACAAGGATGTTGTCACTTGTGAAAATAGGGCCCAGGTTTAAAAATACTGAAAGTGTCCTTCATACTAACAGAGACAGAGAGACGCTCGTCTCCGCTCTGAAACGTCTGTATCCTCGCTGCGCTGCATTATTAGAGACTATGATGAACTTGTCGTTGGGTCACGTCGCTCTCTCTTCCACGCTCTGCCTCTGCCTCTTCATCTTCTTCAGTTTAGTTCCTGTTCTTGACTAAGCTGCATGAATGTGATTCATGTTGTGGCATAAACAAAAACAAGGCTGTTTTGCTAAATTGAATGTTTTACTTTATTGTTAATGATTTATAAAAATTAAATCCACTTTTACTGGAGTCGGGGGGCTTGAACGTTTTTCGGCTTCTAACGGGGGGAGTGACAGAAACATTTTAAGAACCACTGTAGCTGCTGCAGTATATTGGTGTTTGCTGTCTGCTGTGGTGTAAAATGTTTAAAACTCTTGTAAAAGTTATTCTGGCCCTTCAAATTAATACAAAAAGTCAGTATATAGACTGACCTCTCTGTGTCCCTGTGTGAGGAAGACCACAGCTTTCACTCTCTGCAGTGATTCTCTGTCATCATTTATGTTATAATATTCTAACCAGCATTAAATGAAGGTATAGATCGCAGCATTAAATTACTGTTTTTGTTTTATTGTACACAGATGTTTTCTAAAATTAGGTCATCATGGTGTGAATTTGTGCTCGTCCTTTTAAAGGTCACAGAAACAAAAATGTTTTCTCTGTTGATCAAAAATGTCAGTTTTTAATCAATGAACTGTTTGGGTTATTTCTATGTTGTGCTGTAAATAATTAACACAAACCAGATTAAATCCTTACTTCTTTTTTTATTTTGTGTTTTGTCTTGAAATGAGCTCCTAGACGCGTAATAAGGCCACTGCTGGCTATTGATTGGACAGTTCAATTTTCCTTTAGTTTGTTTTCATAATCTGTTATTTTTACTTTTTACATCATTTATGGTCATTTCCATTCAGCTACACGTGAGGCTGATAATTCCGTCCATGATCATATTCTGGGTTATCCAATTAATGAATTCCCAAGAAGAATATAAATAAATCCAAATGCTAAAACTACGAATGAATAATATAAACACATTCTGCCAGTAGATTAAAATTCAGCAAACCACTGTGAGCTTTAAGTCGGGCCTCTGGAACCGACAACAGACCTCCGCCCCAGCATCTCAAGGTATGTGCCAACGGGACTAAAAGGCTTAAAAGTAATCAATATATAATCAATAAATTTTAAAGTCTATTTTAAAACATACTGTGAGCCAGTTTCATGAAGCTAAAACAGGATTGATGTGATTGCGTTTCTTTGCTCTGGTTAAAAGCCTGGCAGATATATTTATTGGGTCTTTTGGGCAAAGCCAGTAAAAAGGCTGTTGCGGTAATCCATTCTTAGATGGTAAAAACAGGTTTGCACGAGGTTTGTGTTCTCCAATATGCCTGATATGATCCGCCAGGGAACCAGCAGATGGCAGAATTTGCTTTTCCATTTGCTGGGTGACCAGCTCCTTTTTTTTGCAGGATGACAGGATTTTGTTTTGGCGGGGCTCTCAGATCACTGCTCCCTCCTGGATCTCCTCACAGTCACAGCCTGGAGCTTTGCTGTGTCGACCTGCAAACAGTTTTCTTGTCTACTTCCTCAGACCCTTTGTGCAATGAGTGAATAATCAGTGTTTTCTGGGGTTACAATTTATTTTCAACGTCGTTGTTGTTGTCACTTCATTTTCTGAGTTGCTGAAAATGTTATCCTTTCTTTTTTTAAATAATTGATGTACATTTTGAATTGCTATTCGGTATGACAAAGTAGATGTGTAAAGAACTCAGGAGAAGCTACGGTGGTTTCTCTCTTTGGGCTCCTGTAGAAACATGGCAGCTCTTCCATGTAGGACCCGCAGTGTATGCGGATAGAAATGTCTCATTCTAAGGTAATAAAAACATCATCATGTGAGGTCTTTATACATCACTGAAAACATATTTATATTAATATATATATATTATTATATTCCATTTCTGTCAATAGGTCCTCCTAAATATTACACACTGGAACTTGAAGAAACAAAATCAGAGCATGACCCTTGATTTTTGTTTAGAAAGTCACACTCTGATTATAGAGCAGAACATCTTGGCGCGAAAGTGAAAACCGCCAAAGATCAGTTGTTCGTTTCATGCTCATAGCTCAGAGCGTGTTTGTTTGGGGATGAGTCACAGCCCTGACATTACACTCAGAAAAATGTGCAGTCCTGGCAAAGAGTCCACACACAATTTGAAAATAAGGAGGAATTTTGTATGAGACACTTTTAACTTTTAAGTAAACTGGATTCAAACGTAAGCATCAAGCATTAGGAGACAAAAGTGTTTTTGGCTGTCTGAATGACCTCACCTGCAGGGACGGCCAAAACTTCAACCAAAGAATGTTTTACACTCGGTTGTCGTGGAAAACTTGGGGTATCTCTTAAGACAAAATGCAGCTGAGTGCAATGCAAACAGACTTAACCAATAAATCATGATGTACATGGACATTGTGACTTAAATGTCCCTCAAGCTTCCTCTGAAGAAACGATGGAGAAAAACATGAGATCTGTGTGGAGCGATCTGCCACTGTACATGAGACTCTGAATAAATCTGTTCTTCTTTCTTGTGGTAAAAATATCTGTGGCATAGTAAGAGAGGGGAGTAAAGCCCCATAACTTCCACACTTACATCTGACAAAGACATCACTGATCCCTACGCTGGCTGGCAGGACAAGAAACAGCAAATACAAACATCCTTTTTGAAAAAAGTCATAAAACAGTGCCAACGGGGAAACGAAACTAAAGCTTGACCGCACATTTTTTAAACTTCCTCCCTTATAAAAAGCAGAGTGAACTCACAGCCTGCATTCTTGGAGGACGAGAGAGAGGAGGAGAGGTAGGTGAACACACACTTGATTTTTTTCGTTTAAAAGTATCCATTTTTACAATAATTATTGTCAATACTGCATGTACGAGGAGATGAAGTTAGTTAGTTTGATGGAAAATGTGCTCTTAAACCTTCAGTGGAAAATGCTGACCCTGACTGATAAAAGCAGATGTGTCATGGTGGGACACTTTCAAACCACAGCGATTTTCTCAGAATCTAAAGAAATTGTGCCACACACTGTCATGGATGATAAAAAACATCATTTTGATGGGGTCGGGGTTGCAAAAATGTGAAGTGATCCATTTAACAGAACATTTTACAAAAATACGCACAGCAAAGTTTAGATAGTGTTTCAGTAAAAACCCTCTGCGAGGTCTTTGAGAGCTACAGGCGGTTAAAGGAGTATGTGGGGGAGTTTTTCCTTATCTGGATCCAGGGTCTAAAGACAAAGAATATAGTGTGCTGTGCAGATGGTAAAGTAGTGGTGTTGGGTTTTATATATAAAAGTCTCCCTTTCACCTGATTGTAACTTTCTGAACAATTGAAAGAAACACCTGCATTTTTGTTTAAAGCTAACCTCAATATGTTATCACTGCATTACAGTCATTGCATTTATTAAGCTGACACTTTATCCAAAGTGATTTATAATAAGCATTCAACTACAGTATGCGTCTGCAACCCGGAAATTGGGCAATAATCCTGCATCAACTCAAATCAATAAGCTGATCTGCTTTAAATGCTACATATAGAAACACATTAATAATATAAACAATAACAAAACTATAATAAATCGAGACAGGGCAAGATGCAGTCTGAACAGATGAGTTTTCAGTCTGCAACAGAGGATGTGTGGTAAAGTACAACCATCTAAAATCTCCATTTGGGGGAGATTAGCAAGTATTTTTAGTGTTTACTTTATCACAACAAAATATCTGAACCTCTGTGCAGTATTTTTGCATCTGATGAGCCTTGATTTATAACTTAAACTGGACTTTCTGGATAGTATTTCATGTCTCACCAGTACTTGATGCAACATGCCCCCACACACACATCCTGTTTTCGTTATGAATGCCCACTAAGTAAAGCCTCGCAGAGCCATTAGCGTGTTTTGTCTTGTGTGCAACGCTGTTTAGTTTCTTCACAGGGAATCCCTCTGAAATCTTTACACTGACAATCCTCTTTCCTACAGTGAGACTGACACCAGCATGCAGTACCAGTGGGCTGAAGATGACTTTAGTCTGCCCTATGGGGTAAATCGACTGGGCCTCTCTGAGCCAGTTAGTGGTAATAAGTACATCATGTACCACGGCACCACCAGGCAGAACGCTCAGTCCATCCTGGCTACAGGTTTTCAGCAGTCTGAAGACGGGATGCTCGGCCGCGGCGTCTACCTCAGCAGAGACGTAGAGAAAGCTCGTCGCTATCCCATTGGTCACCCCGAGTGTGACAAGGTCGTCATCAGGGTTCTGGTCAACGTGGGGCAAGTGATCGCCATCAATTTTAAGGGCCATCCACGTCAGAAGACCTGGCATGCCTATGGCTATGACACCGCCTGGGTGCCACCCGGGTGTGGCATGGTGAAGAGCGGTTTGGAGGAGGATTGCGTCTGGGATCCCTGTCAAATCCAGATCATTGATACCATCAACCCACGCCCAGTCCAACCCTACTATGGATGTGGTCCCTATGGATACATGGGCTGAACTATTTATTTTGTATGTTCAAATGTATTTTTATATATTTGGATAAAAAGTAAATGACATTTTGTTACTGTGTCATTGTAATAAAATAAATAATGGGTCACATTCAACCTGAGCTGCTGAGTGGTTTGTTGAAAGTTTGATGAGTATATTTTTAGTATGGGATGTATCCGCCTTTCTATCTCCCTTAACTCTGGATTCACAGGACTCACTTTGAACAGTCTTCACTGCAACTTTAACATGTCAAGGTAACAGAGATAACATTTTATCGGAACCTCTGAAAAAATGTTTTTACACAGTGCAGCTGATCTCTTCTTGTCCTCATGTTGTGGTGACCTTGGGCAAACATTTGGTTAGTGTCCATCCACTGGTGTGTGTCTATGTGCGTGTTTCAAGGAAGGGGAAAACAGGGCAAAACACTTCAGTCTGAGGGCGGCGCAGCCAATCATGACAGTAAACCACCACATGGCAGCCTGCTGGCCACCAGGCTTATCCAGATGGGTAAGATGAAACTCTGACTCCCTCTGGGTCTAAGATGACGGACAGAGGAATCTCAGGGCCATAACCCTCCAAATCCATGAGATACTGCAGGCCTCTGCCCCGGCTCCGCACATCCAAAATCCATCGTATTACATAAGCAGGTTGTTCAACATGTGGAAGATATTTTTGGTGGTATTCGATGCACTTACTAAACTTTGGGTAACACTAATTAAGGATGAGATGCAGACGGGAATTCCCAGTTGCCAAACCGGTATCCTGGTAAAGAGAGAAAGTGAAAGATAGATGTACTGTTTTGGAATTTCTTCCCAAAAGTCCGAGGTGCGAGGTGAACAGTGACAGCCTGCTGTCTTGGAAGGAGCTGGAAAGAGGTACGTGAACACACACACAGTATGCATTTTCCCATAAAATATTATCAGTATGAGGAGACGAATGTAGTTTGTCTGATAGGAAGTGTGCTGTAAACCCGTCTGTGGAAAATGTTGAGGCCGACTCAACTTTGAGCTTCCTGATTTATGATGTTTGTCTGAACGATCACACTTTGGAACTGTGTTTAATCTCATTAAGAAACTGCAGTCAAGCTGCGATTTTTTTCAGAAACTAAGCTGTTAGTAAAACATTACTATACACGTAATGGCAATCCATCCAAATAATTGTTTAGTCATTTCACCATTTGTCCAATCTTAGTGCTAAGCAGTGTTGGGAGTACCGTAGAGATGCTCACAAGTCTCTGAGCAAGAGTCCAAGTTAAGTCTCAAGTCACTCGTGGTTATGATGAATGTTTCACCTGCTGCGTTCAATCCAGGCTGCTTATAAAACTGCTTCGCTGTAAGGGATTCTGTAACTGTAACCTGTTTTTCACTTACAGAGCGCAACCATGTAATGTGCAATGCAATTAATGACAGCTTATCAACTAGCCTACTGTAAGTCAACACAACCCGCTGACTCTCAAACCCAGTGAAATGTTAAGTTAATAAAACTGTGGTGTTACATGATCAACAATAAACCTGTAACCTGTTTTTCACAGAGCACAACCATGTAGCCTAATGTACAATGCCTCTACAACTAATGACAGTTTATAAACACACACACACCAGACTCTCAAACCCAGTGTAACATTATAACTAAATAAATCAACAATGAACCTGTAACCTGTTTGCAGCCAACGGTAATAATTAACGTGATGGCAGCCAGCGGGACGTAAGTGATTACGTTAACCACAAGTTTGGCAAGTAAACAAACGCTCATTCATCTTTTCATAACAAACGACAGTCTGAGTCGTAGCTAAAGCAAGAAGCAAGCCAACGTTAGATGGCCATGGAACATGCTCAGGTTCCTAACCTATTTTGCGTTCTGCGCTTCTTTTCTTGGGCCTTGTATGAATCAGAAATACTTTATTGATCCCCGAGGGGAAATTCTTGTGTTAATGTTGCAACAGTAATAATAGAAAGAAGGTTGATAAAGAAATACATAAATACAAGGGTATAAAAATAAAATGTAAAGAAAAATATAAAGGGGTATGGTTATGTACAATATTTACATTATGAAAGAATTGCAATGGAGAACAGCAGGTTGAATAAAGCAGAACTGCAGCATAGTATTGCACATTAATTATTGACAGATACCATTGCACAAAAACAGATAATAATGTCCAGTTGAATAACTAACTAATTATGGGGGAATAAGTTTTGTACTGAAAGTCCTCCTGTGTTTGAGCAGCACGTCATGGAGTGTGTGGGAGACAATGTCCAAGATGACATGTAGTCTGGACATAATCCTCCTCTCTGACACCACCGACAGAGACTCCAGCTCCACCTCCACAACGTCACTGGCCTTGCGGATCAGTTTGTTGAATCTGTTAGCGTCCGCTACCCTCAGCCTGCTGCCCCAGCATGCAACAGCAAACAGGATAGCACTGGCCACCACAGACTCATAAAACTCATAAAATGAAGTTTTAAAGCCAAAGTTTATGATGAATGGCACAGCAGCTCCCGGCGTTTGTTGTCTTCTCTCACGTGTGGCCGCTCCATTTCTGGAGTAACGTGTTACAAAAGTAATGGAATTACCGTGATGTATTGCTTTTTGCTGTAACACATTACTAAACAATAAATGGTAATATTGTACCTGTTACAATCTCAGCACGAGAAAAACAAATCCATGATTAAAAGAGTAACGTTATTTCCTGTTGCTGGAATCCGATGGTTGAGACTGTGGGCAGGGTGGACACTACGGGGGAGCTCGGCTCCTCTTAACAAGACGGTAGCTCCCCTGATGGACCATGGGTAAACAGATTTCCATAGGCAATATGTGTTTGTGCTTTAATGAATTACTTTCATGATCAGACGTTACGCTGCTGTACCTCGGGCGTAAACGCGCACAGCTTCTTTTTTAATGGTGTTATGTAAACTGAGGTTCAGGAAAAGGACCACTCCTTCCTTCTTTCCCCTCACTGATTAACCACCTGCGTCTCATTACACACACACCTGCAAATCCAATCACCAACACATATATAAAGGCCGATTTATACACCTGCGTAGGGTCTGCGTAGCCATGCATTTATACTTGTGCGTTGGTGTGTCCGTCATTCTGCAATTACACCCCCAAACGCTAGTCGGCAGTAGCGCTATGGCGTCCACTGTGTTGACGTTTGCCGGCCGAGCAGGCTAACTTCTGGTTTAGTGCTCTGCTAACGTAAATGGGGGTAAAATTGTAAACGTGCGGCTGGTGTAGCCTTTTCAAATTTTATCGACCAAGTGGATCACATTCTGAAATGAGTCATTTCGCTCGGGTTGCGACTAGTTCCGCTAGTAAATGTTACTTCAAAGCACGGGGTACTTCCGGTCGGCTTGGAGGCATTGCGAGGCTACCCAGCCGACCAATCACAGAGCTTACGGTCCGCGTCGACTCGACGTGTTGTTACATTTTGAAGAAGGTGCACGTCAGGCAACGGCGTAGCCTCTGCGTAGCCCCGTAGCCTACGCCGTCACCTATGCCGTCGATTTGACGCAGAAGTATAAATTAGCCTTAAGATCGCCCAAACTCTCCTCTCGCAGTTCTCTAAAACCCAAATCTGGTGCTAAGCTAGGATAAACATCAAGAACTTTAAATGGACCTTAAATACTGGAGCGTTTTGTTGTATAATTTCTTATTTTTCTGGTCTCATTCCTGAATTGTTTTATTTGCACATGGCTAGTTTCTTCACATGGGGTCCTTCTGAAGTCTACTTGTCCTACAGTGATACTGACACCAACGTGAACCAGGGGTACAGAGGTCAAACATATATAATGTACCACGGCACCACCAGGAAGGCTGCTAAAACCATCAAGTCTAAAGGTTTTCGGCAGTCTGCAGACGGGATGCTCGGCCGGTGTCTGGGATCCAGATCGAGTCAAGTACATTAAAACTGTAAAACAACACAAAAAAGCCTGTTCTTTAATTTAGACAGGAGGTGGTTTTGTGCCCTACACGCTTCACGCTGTAGATGCTTGGAGCACCTCGCATTTTTGCAGGAGCGCTCTGAATGCTGAAGTGCCCGAAATCCTTTGTGTTTTTTTCCAATTGGATCACAATAGTGAAGGACAACTGGTGGAAGCTGCTGAATACCGGGAGCTGTATGATTTTACCAAGCCTTGTTACCATGATTTGATCAGGAAATAGCAGGCCTGGAGACAGCTTGAGATTTTGGAAAAGTTGTATTCAATATTTTATTAGGCTGCTTCATCATGATTTGTGCTCTGAGGAGCGAGGAGGGATCTCTGACGTGCCAGGAGCCACGAGCAAGGATACATGAGAGCAGCCTTCACAGAAGTCTTTTACTGGTTGACACACCCCCTTATTGGAGGTTACTGACATCGGCGGTCTCATGTGTGTTTCGCCCGCAGCAGACTCACAGCTGAGAAAAGAGAAAAAGAGAAAAATGAACACAAGTGTGGAAATTATATGAAAACCTTCTTTGATCATGAAGCCTAATGTAACTTTGCAGCTCTGCGGTTCATCAGTGAAGTGACGCTTCAGACTGGAGTCTCTGTTAAAGGATAATCAAAGTATGTTGTCAGGAGTCGGACAACTACTACTCCAGGTCGCCATATGTGCTGGGGATGCTGAGGACATGTCCCCACCACGGATTAAAACAAGCTACTGATTATAAAATGTGAACTTTAACAACTTCTTGACACAGTTTCTTTTTGTTTTCTGTTTCCATTTGAACATGACAAAAGAGGAGGGAAGACTAAATCCTGCCTACATATGTGTTGGGATGATATTACATGAGAAAAGTTGATCTGCAGGAGAAACAGATCTGAAAGCAGCACAGAATGAGTGTTGTGTTGTGAGTGTTTCAGCCACTTTTATTTCCTTTTTGGAAGTGGGAAGAAAATTAAAAAACACAATAATGATAGTTTACTGCCCTCCTGTGGTCACAGTGAGGAACTGCACCTTTTCATTTAAACAGAGTATCAGAATAATGAATGAATATCTGTTGATAGAGTTTGTGATAAAGTAAACACACTCTCATCTGATCATTTGATCCATAAACACTTAAGCAAAATATTTTCTAGAATAAGTGCAATATCACAATTAGCATATACTGTTAGAGGATTATATATGACCTACTCGTAGAATTACATCTTGTAGGAGCTGTTTGGTTTTGTGTCTTAATATAATGAATGATAATCCTCCATGTTACTGTGCATCTCAGTCATACCTGTTATACTGTGAGGCATATTGGTTGCTTCCGTTTGATCGTATGAATTTGTATTTTGTTTGGAAATCAGTCACAACTAAACAAAACTGTCTGCAGGTGAGCAGAGGCCGACACCTGGTCCAGGGAAGCCCAGCAGACGGTCCAGAGACAAGCTGCTGTGGCCAGCGAGACGCCGGGAGACAGACTGCACTGCACTCAGACTCTACTGACATAACAACAACTACACACAGCACTGACCAACAGGAAACTACTGACCAACACTCCTCCATTAAATGTATTAATAATTCATGACTCCTGTCTGGTGTGATGTTTTATTTAAAGGATGAACATTGTAGTAAAGATAAAAGAGATTGTTTGACCTGAGCAGCCAGACAAACTCTGTATGTGTGGTTGAACAAGCAGTCATCCTTGAAATGACAATAAGCTTTGGAGGTTTATTTGTCTTGTTTATTAAAGTTTTGTATTGCATTTGCAAAAAAGGAAAAAAGAGTTTGAATGAAATTGCTTCATTCCACAGCTGTCTAAGAGACAAAAACATTTCATAATCTAAAAATTCAAAGATTTTAAATTATATTCTGGATTTTACAGGAAGCCAATGCAGAGAAGCTAAAACAGGAGAAATGTGATCTCTTTTCCTGGTTCCTGTCAGAAGACGTGCTGCAGCATTCTGGATCAGCTGAAGAGTCTTAATGGAACTTTTTGAGCAGCCTGGTTACAGTAATCCAGCCTATAAGTAAGAAATGCATGGACTAGTTTTTCTGCATCATTTTTAGACAGAACGTTCCTGATTTTCACAATATTACGTAGGTGAAAAACGGCGGTCCTTGACATTTGCTTAATGTGAGACTTAAACGACTTGTCCTGATCAAAGATAACTTCAGGACTCCTCACAGTGGTGCTGGAGGCCAGGGCGATGCCATGAAGGGAAACTATATCAGAGAGCTGCACTGCGTTATGTTAAATAAATAAAAACATTTCCACCATAAATTAGGGCAGAAACTTTCCCCAGAATGCAGGAAATGAAATGTTTAATGATTAAAATTTTGCGTATCATCATGTCTTCTGAGCCCCTTTGTCCCCACAACTTTTCAACACATGTAACGCCCTTGTAGGTTGCACAATAGCAGGTGTGCTGTTTATTGCCACACCTCCAGCACTGGTGCACTGTAGATCACCTGGGGATCTCCTCTCGGTCCTTGGTGCTGAACTTGCTTTTGCTTTTGCCGTCAAGACAGTGGCCCTCGGCCGCGGTCCATGTGGTGAGGAGGACCCTGTGTAGCTCCCTACAGTAGTCAACACGAGGTCGTGATTTAAAAAATGGGTTTATTTCTACAGCATATCAGACCAACCTGTGAGAACTGTGTGGAAAGGGAGGGAAAATGCTATAAATGAAATCAATGAATGTACGTCTTGAATTCACAAATTATGCCACTACGTACGAGTTAGCACAAACTATGCACTTGAAACGTATCACAGAAAAACCAATGCCATCAATCGGTGGAGCTGCCAGCGCAGCTTGGGGCACAACTGTCTGTTGCAGTGCCTTCGATATCACTGCGCCCTCCTTACAGTCACAGCCTGGGGCCCTCAAAACCTCGTCTTTCTCTTTTTCTCTGGGGCAGTCTATGTGGGGGTTGTGTAGTTCTAATTTTTATTTAATTTAATTTTAATGAAATAGTACTGTTGAAAATGCAACTAAAATTCAAAAACTACAAGCTCCTTTTAGTCGTTTCAGCTGCACCACAATCATCCTCACTCAGAAATATTCACATCCTCTCCAACATGGAAATTATTATAGGAATGTTCCATCAACATGAAAAATTATTGTTCGTTGATCAGTGACAGCTTCCTGTTCAAACAGATTAGTTTGAACTGGACCTCCAGGGGTCCTTGAGGGTTTTCCAGGTGATCCCCTCAATTATAATTCCATGTAACACAATGACAAAACATTTGACTACTTTGGTCATGTGTAATACACTTTCTGTAATAAAACATCTAAAAGCAGGAATGTTATCTGATGGGTGATCCTGGGACAAAATCTTATCAAATGCGGTCTATTCTGTGTCAGTAAAGGGGTGAAAACCACTGATTTAACAGTGATTAGCTTCTGCAGTAGCCTAAAGTAGCCTACGGTAAATGTTGACAACCTGACAGGTGGCTTAATGTCCACATAGTCACAGTGTTAGCCTGAAGATTTTATTCTGAGCTGAGGTTGAATCCATGGCGTCTTTACATCGATGACAGATTGAGCATAAAAGCAGTCACGTTAAAGATTATTTGGTTAATGAACTCATAGCTATCTAGTCTGGATTTAGATGTTTCTATAGCTTCTGCAAATGAATGCGATCCATATATGCTTTGAAACTGACTGTATGAATTTGGAAATTAAATTGTGTCAGAAAGCTGCTTCAGGCTCTGCGGGAGGGGAGGAGTCACAGAGAAAAGAAAGAAAGTGAAAGACAGATGCACTTCTTCCTAAAAGTCCTTGTAAAAAGAGTGAGGTGAATAGTGAAAGCCAGTAGCCTTGGAGGGAACTGGAAAGAGGTACGTGAACGTCTGCATTTTTACATAAAGTATAATCAGTATGAGGAGACAAATTTAGTTTGTCTTATAGGAAGTGTGCTGTAAACCCGTCCGTGGAAAATGTGGAGGCTGATAATTGTGAGCTTCCTGATTTAGGATGTTTGTCTGAACGATCACACTTTGGAACTGTGTTTAATTAAGAAGCTGCAGCCAATTTTAGCAGAAACTAAGCTATGAGTAAAATACCATACATTTAATGGCAAGCCATCCAAATAATTGATTAGACATTTCACCAGATATGTGAACATTGGTCCAGTCTTTGTGCTAAACTAGACTAAACATTTAAATGGACCTTAAATACTGGAGCGTCCTGTTGTATATTTTCTTAATTTTCTGGTCTCATACTTGGATTGTTTTTATTTTCAATGATGTTTAGTTTCTTCACATGGAGTCCTTCTGAAGTCTTGACACTAATAAACCTTTTTCCTGCAGTGATTCTGACACCAGCATGAACCAGGAGTTCAGAGGTAAAAATATATCATGTACCACGGCACCACCAGGAAGAATGCTGAAGCCATCGAGTCTGATGGTTTTCGGCAGTCTAAAGACGGGATGCTCGGCCGCGGCGTCTACCTCAGCAGAGACGTGGAGAAAGCCAGCTGCTATCCCCATAATCACCCTGAGTCTGACAAGGTCGTCATTGTGGTTAAGGTCAGCGTGGGGAGAGTGAAAAAGATCGATTATCAAGGCCATCCACTTCAGAAGACCTGGCATGACCACGGCTATAACACCGCCTGGGTGCCACCCGGGTGTGGAATGGTGGCGAGCGGTTTGGAGGAGGATTGTGTCTGGAATCCCAAAAGAATCGAGTACATTAAAACCATACAAGTAGATCCAACACCCTGTTTGTTACTTTAGGCAGAATGTGTTTTGCGCACTGCTAATGTGCCTCACATGCTCAGACCAGAAATGTTTTACATTGTTACCATGATGTGATCAGGAAACAGCAGGCCTGAAGAGTTGGTGCAGTAGCCTACTTGAGAAAAATAAAGTCTTGCTATCAGCTCCTCTATTTACACAGGAAACTCCCCTCCCTCATTTCCCCTGGCATTTCCTACAACAACTCTCCTCTAATGAGACTTCAGTGAGTACTGCCTTGGCCGAGACTTCAGCTTCCTGTTGAAAACAAAGGGGGTCACCAGAAATCCCTCGTTGGGATCTTTTCCATGATGTTGTCAGACAGTCTGGGCCTGTCGCTGGCAAAAAGAACCACTTGTTGTGGAAGCGGTTGAAGCATCTACTGCACGGATTCAAAACTTTTTGTACCTACTTGTCATTTCAACACCAACATAATGTGAAAATGGGGCAAATAAATGTTATTTTATTTCAGTCGCCCGTGTTGTTAATGGTTGATTGAAATGAAATCCACTTTTGCTTGAACTTTTTTCGGCTTCTATAAGCACCACTGTCACTGCTGTGGCGTACGGAGCCCCTCAAGTCCCATAAGATGAATTGCGTGCACAAGTTAAAAATATTATTCTATGGGACGTCTGGGGCTCCGTAGTGGTGGCTTTGATACTGGTGTTCAGGTTTGCTGTCTGTTGTAGTGTAATACACTGCAAATTGTTTTTAATACTTATTATATAAGTTGTCCTGGCCATTCAAATGAATTTGCACACCATTTAGTATGACTCTCTGTATCCCTGTGTGGGGGAGACCACAGTTTTCACTCTCTGCAGTGAGTCTCTGGCATCATGTTTTTGTTTTAATGTACACAAAAGATTTCTAAAATCAGGATTTGTGATTAAAGTCATGTTGTTAATTTGTGCTCTTACATTTTGTGCTATTTTTAAAAGTCACAGAAACATAAATGTAACAACAACAAATATTTGCTTGTTGAGCCGAAATTGAAGTCAAAGGAACATTTTGAGTTGTGTTTGGCTATAAATGATTAATTTCAGTTCAAGTTTGAATAAACACGTTATTACAGTTTTTCACAATTCCTAAAAAAGTAAACCCCATTCTCTGAACCCAGTGGCCTAAAACACATTTTGCACTGTGACGCACTTGTGTTGCAAAATGGTAAATACATGCAGCAAAAGTTAAACACAACTACAACACAGCTGTCATCGTTTACACACAACAACTCATAATTCTGCACACTTTCTTGTTTCTAATGATGTGATCAAACCTGTGGTCAAGTCCCTGGCCAGCGTGGTGGCAATGTCACACTTTGACCAAGCTATAAGTAAGGGACAGGTTCTCTACCGCTTTTTACACTACATCTGCATTCACCATTCACACATATTCATTCACTGAGCCTAAGTGCTCAAACAGAAACTAACATTCACGCGTTGGAATTTTGTGTTTGAACGTGAGCAGCAGGATCATCAGCCGGCAGTACATACTGTCTATGGGACAATGTCAGCTTTCACTGTGACTAAGCAAGTGGTTCAATGTAAACCAGCAACCAGTGATTCATAAATGTTTACCTTCAACCTACAGCCCTTACTTCAAACCAACAGAAGAATTTTTCTCTGCCTGATGGAGGAAGGTCTATGACCGAAAGTCATTTACTACAGAAAATCTCTTACGGGCCATAGAATAGGCCTGTGGTGAGACGTGAGTGGGGTGTTGTTACAGTCAGGCTGTCTCCAGCACACCCGAGGGTTTTCCTCCTTTGCTGGGCAAGGGACAAGGGCATGTGATGTGGACGAAGTCCTCTGGCAGGACCCAGCACAAAGACATGATGCTGAGGCAGAATGAATCTCTCATTGACTTTGATTTTGGTCTGCTTAACATTTTTGAGTGTAAAGTCTTTTCATTTAGAGTTTTTTTTGTTCTTTGGGTTTACTGTACTGTATTTTTATGCAAGTGCTGAATATACAGATATTCAATACTGTATTACTTGCAGTGCTCACAGTATACTATATATTTACTGTACTATGTT
>NW_024042720.1:0-29428 GCF_014851395.1 Micropterus salmoides | reverse complement strand
TTTAACCCATTTACTACAAAATCACATGCATCTCTATTTATAAACGTGTTCTTCTTCCGAGTCTTCTCACAGCTCAATGTATCATGGACATTACGAAGAGTCCACGGCAATGCTAACGTGCTGATGTTTAGCAGGTATAATGTTTAAAATGTTCATCTTTGCTAATTGCCACTAACCAAAAAAGAACAGCTGAGGCTGATGGGAATGTTGTTGCAGGTATTTGTTCATAAAATAAAGTGTCTGACAAATGAAAATGTTGAACCTGATGATGGCGCTACATGAAACGTCAGAGGATCACTACTTATTACAGTTCATCCCGAGGTGAACAAAAACGTCTGAATCGTCACATCCATCCAAACACAATCCAGATTTTCAGTTTGGACCAAAGTGGAGGAGAAACATCGCAGACATCAACATCCTCAAAACAACACCGTGAAAAAAATAAAAAATAAATCTCAACTCGGAACATGTGCAACCAGCGAGTGAGCTTTAGGGCCACAAGCAGAACCGGGCCCACTGATCATGTGTAGTAAACGGGCTAAAGCAACTTAATAGATTGGTCTTGGCTACACTGCTTTAATCTGACTCTGGATCAGTGGAAGTCTCTTTCTAAAGCGTTTTCACCGCACGAGTCGGAGGCAAGACAGCTCCCTGAGATTAGACAGGAGGGGCTGAATGGACTGGACGGGTTTAGGGGGACAAACACCCCAACACCTGAGGAGATGTGGCGTGAAAGCCAGCAGGCGAATTCTACAGAGAAAGGAAACAAGACAGAAAGCAGGACCACTGGTGAAGACGAAGAAATAACCAGTGTAGAAGACAGGAGGAGGAAAGAGCGGCGAGGTGGAGACGGAGCAGGGGCGTGCTGATGATGAAGCCCTCCAGAGATTTACAAAAAGAATCTATTATTCAGCAGCTATGAATCATGGGACAGCATGCGGAGGCGGCAGCGGCGGCGCAGAACAGAGGGAGAGAGAGAGAGAAGGAGACGACGAGATGCATTAATCCCTGCGGGAGATCCAGTCAGCGTGTTTAAAAAGCAGCGAATCGGAAGAGTTCACGTGTTCGACCTTGGTTCAGTCAGATCACCTTTTCACACACGAACCACCAGCCACAGGCGTCATGTTGTTGACTAATATTACCAACTCGCCCACCTGTTTCTGTCTTCCCACTGGACTTGAATGCAGCACAGAGTGAGAACAGGTGACGGCTGATATTTTAAACATTGTTAATCACAGCTTATATTTATCTTGAGGTGACAAATCTCACGGAAAGTCCTAAATTACTACAACTGTCTCCAAAGCCTGATATATGCCAGTTTTGTCTGATCAACAAACCAAGCTGCAAATCTTTACAATTATAATAATAAAACAGCCGATGTTTAGTATTTTTGCTTGAAAACTCACTTGAACAAATCACTGAAAGTTAAAATACTTCTGTCGATCCATTAGAAAACAGTTTCAGCTCCAAAAAACAAAATGGATAAAATATCACTATCATGCTTCACTTATTGACGTGCAAAACCCGCCAGTTTGATCCCTCAAGGGTAGAGTGCGACATTCAGAGAAAGACACTGCTCACTGTTTACCGTCAACACGTGAAATGTTCCACTTTACCTGACAGCTCCTGCCGCGTTACCTGATCCCGTCCAGCTACTCTGACCGGTTTTCTGTTCACGCCCGTCAAGACCTTTCCACTGACGCTTTCACCATCATCGCCAGGAGCTACGCTTTTCATGACAGCCTCAAATATTTGCTCTTCCCTTCACCTCACGCTCCACATCCAGCGCTGAAACGAACGTATGGAGGACACATTAGTGCATACCACGGATGGGAGGGATGGACTCTACATAGTACAGAGAAACTGAGGCTTGGGTAATGCAACAGGTGTGGCAACTGCGTGTTTACTTGGTTTAAAATGTGGCACAGGACAGTTAAAGTGATATTCCACCCAAAATTGTTTTCAGTATCAAACACTCTGTAGGCTTAAAAGGTGGTTTTGTTCTTCATGGACAATAACAGCTGTGGCTGCTATTTCCCTTTTCCAGATTCCGGAAACTTCTCTACGGACTGTATTTTAAATATTTGGGGCTACATTATTAATTAGCTTTATTATAAAATAATCTGTCAATTTTTTGTTATTTTATTAACCACTTAGTCTAAAAAATATGTCAGAAAAGAGGGTAAAATAACATCGTCTTGTTTTTTGTTCCAACAAACTGTCTGAAACTCAAAGATATTTAGTTTAAAATACTATAAAAATAAAAAGCAGCAAATCCTCAAACTGGAGAAGCTAGAAACAGCAAGTCTTCAGCATTTCGCTTTGAAATAATGACTTAAACGATTAGAAAAACTATTACTTTTCTTTGAACTGACCGATTAGTCCAGTTCAGTATGTTCAAAACACTCTTTCAGCAAAAACACTCCTACTACGGAGTTATTATTTATACATATTTCGGTGAATCAGGGATTATTCGGATCAGTAGTAGAAACTTAAAACAGAATTTGAGTGGAGTATCACTGTGCGGGAGCAGACAGAGTTGAGTGAACTGTGTGTTGTATTAAAGTAGCCAGGACTGGCGGTGGCGTGTGCGTGTTCCTGCTGCATGTAGCAGGTGTGACATGACACGTGAGGCGTGAAATCTGAGAACGTGAAGAGAAGAGTCCCTAAACAGGAGGGTGTGACGAAAACCTGCGTGACGCAAAGGTGAAGCTTTCCTTCTCATCTCCAGACTCCCAGAAGCTCTTAAAGCTGATGATACACGTGGCAACTTTTTGAGCAATGTTGCTGGGCAATCTTGCTGGTGGCAAGTCCGATTATGTTTTGAACGGATAGCTGCGGTGCGGGGAGGGTTGCGGAGTGGCGGGAGAAGGGGATTACGGTAGTAATCTTTACTCATTACCATTGACAGCAACATTGCTCTAAAAGTTGCTCCGTGTATCTTCAGCTTTATAGGTAAAAAAACCAAAACATCAATATGAAAACTACAGAATATCTCCAGCCTTATCCACTGCTCACTCCGTTTTACGTCTTCTGTTCGTTCGCCTTGTTGAAAAATGTCTGGACTTTGCATCAAGTTAAAAGCTTCTTATAGAGCGTCCCTCGTCATTGAGGAGGCAGCGTAAACCACAGAATTATAATATCTAAATTTTTCGTGCTTTTAGCCAGTTTGTTGCAGGTGAACATTAAAAATGCAGCATGTGTATTTTTGTTGCTTACGCTTCGTTTATACTAAACCAAGAAACGGAAAACTTAGAACGGACTTGGACTCAAGGCACACTAGCAAGTCTAGACCTGAGATCTGGTTCAGGTCGCGTCTTTCTGGATTTAGGGCGCGGTCAGACCTCCACTGCAACACCAGATGGGAACCTTCATTCATCAAGTGTTGCCTGTGGATGAACTAAAACATCTGAACTTCCAATGAGTGTTGAAACACATCCAGCTGAGGATAAACAACGATCAATAAAAGGACTGACTGGTTACTAGTGTCTTGATCATTAGCTTATTGGTCATTTCAAATATCAAATAAGCCGAGATGTGGACAGAAAAAGGTGTCAGACAGAAGAAAGACATACAAGCGAAGAATTGATCGTGAGGTGATTTTTGTGATGCACATTGAGTGGCGTGCGTTTTGTAGAGTAACTAAATATGGTTGTTTGAGTTGGTGAGGGACTTCTGTACATGTAGTTACACTCCAGCAGAGTGAATCTGGAGTCTCGTTCTCTCTTTCTAGCAGTTGGGAGTAGTGAGAATCAGGTCTGTGGAGACCAAAATGTCTGTCGCCGTCTCCGACGACTTGTCGAGGCACCATTCGAGCTCATATTCTCTAACATGACCTCATGTAGAAGCACTCGCTCATCCCTTTATCCGTCATTCTGCTCTTCGGCTCTTCAGGTTCAGGGATGTGCAATTTTCCTCCAACTAACAACATCCTGTACATGCGTCTCCTGATCCCATGCTGTCGATCATTCGTCGTCTCCTACGGACCCCTCGGGACGCCGTTTATTAGGAGATTTTACAGTTGTTGCGGGTGCAGTTCTGCGGCGGGCTCTGCGGCGGACGGATGGACTTTGAGCGCTTCAAGCTGTTGCCTTTGGAGCCGCCGCCCGGGTTGGCCAGCGAGTAAGAGCGTCCGTGCATCATGACGGCGTTCATGCCATTGGCCATGGAGAAGGACTTGAGGTGGGACTTGATGGCGACGGGCAGCGGGAGCTTGTCGATGAGGGGACCGGCGTGCACGACACGATGGCTCTGCAGCAGAGGTCCTGGAGAGTGAACACTGCAGAGAGAGAGGGAGGAGGTGAAAAGGCTGAACTCCACAGCGCAGCGTCTGTGAACTGTGATGAAACTTTAAAACAAAAGTCTGATAATTATTGAGGATTTAAAACATTTGTGAGGTGTTTTTTTTATTTTTTGAAGGAACCAATGGGCTTAGAGAGCCACAGACAGGGTAAGGAGGTAACTGACTTCAGTCTCAACAGGTGAAGCACTTCAGACACAAATAAAGTCCAGGCTGAGTTTCAATACAACAAGCCTGAGGCTACATCCACACTAACACGACCACACCAGCGTTTTAGCTGCGTGTCAGAATTGATCTCCGTCCATATAACGACTGAAAACGCAAGAAGTGGCTGTTCGTACGTACACTCGGCATTAGGGGTGGGAGAAATAATCGATTCTTAGATGCATCGCAGTGCAGATGTGAAAGATTATGAATCGATTAACAAATGTCTAAAAATCAATTATTTAAATGTTAATCGATAACGTAATGTTGACAAAAGGCGGAACTTGGGGAAGTGCAGCGCCCGGACCGTCTGTGGTGCGCAAACTAGTCCTTTAAAGCGAATTAGGAGATGTTTCTTTTGGATTTTAATGCTCAAATTAAATGCTTAGTAATTATCCAGGGATCCTGTATAGAAAAAATGATGCATCAATAATCGTTTTATAATCGAATTGCAGCCCTCTGAATCGTAATCGAATCGTGACTTGCCCAGAGATTCCCACTCCTACTGGGCACTGGTGTTTTTGCTTTGCTTTGATTGAAGAGACAGACACAATTGTGAGCGTCTGTGTCATCGTTTTCATCCGCCCTATAACGCTACCCCGGAGTTTTAAAATGAAAACAGGGTCAGCAGCGTTTTCAAACTTCTCTGTTAGGTGTTGGAACAAAATTTTGTAGTAGTGTGGATGTAGATGTCAGTTCATAATTAATTCTCTTGAGGGTTAGCAGGACATCACTTCCACCTGCTTCCTTGTTCAATTACAAATGAGGCAGACGAAATAAAGACGGGAATGAGGGAGACCTCATTAGCATAACGAGGGAGTGTGTCCTCCATCTGGCGACTATCTTGGTACAGAGTGTCTTGAATTCTGTCTAAAAGCCACTCAGCACGCCTCTGTAATCACAGCAGATGCTTGAGAAGTTGCGGTGTTGTGCTCATTCCACTGTTTTGGTTAATTTCTTTGGTGTACCCGCTTGTTCCCCCACCCGTCCACTCACCTCTGTTGGGCTTCCAGAACTTCTCCATGCCGTGCCTCATCAGGACGATGCGCGACAGCTCGGTGAAGGACTCGATGACGTTGAAGTTGCACAGAGGGCTCACCTCGAAGAAGGTCATGCCGTTCTTCTCTGCGTACGCCCTCGCCTGTTCAGTGGGAACTTGCCGTTTGAAGGCCAGATGCAGGCGGTTACCGACGAGTATTCGAGGTACGCCTGGAGCATGCTGGGAAGGAAAAAAATCAAACGGATGACAGAATAAATGCCTGTTGATAGCTGCATTTCTATTATCTAATATTGTGACATTCAAACCTGTTTTATATCAACAAACCTTTTTCCTCTGTGTAATAATATAATTTAGGAACATTCTCAATAACCGCTCTGCCTGTCTGTGCTTGCTTTCACCTTAGTATTTGCTTGCTTTCTGATTATTAATTTCACTCTGTCTTTCTCTTCTGTTCTACTGAGCTGTAGAAGAGTTGTAGAGCTGTAGAGCATATATGCTCAGCCAACCTACCGTCCATAAATAAAAGGTTAAATATAAATAAATAAAATATTTACTTTGGTCGCATGCTCGAGTTAGGGCTAAGGGACGGTCAACATTTTGATCCAGAGCGAGACATCTTAACAGTTACTGAAATTGTGCACAAGTGTGGAACCTGATTAAAATTTCATTAAGCTGGATTTGTAGTCGAAGTGTATTTATTTTTTTACAGTAGAGTGATTGCCTTGCAGTCAGCATGTTCATGTTGTTTCATTCATAGAGCACAGCGATTGTGGTGAGCAGCGTGCAGGGCCGAGACGTCTTTGCTAGATGTGTGTTAATGTGAGAATCTTTCACCCCATGAAACTTGTAGGAGAAAACAAAACCACTGCAAGCGGACCAATCACTGCTCTTGTGAAATAAATATGGTGGACATACAGATACTTGGTTGTTTTACATTAGAAAAATCTCAGCTATAAAGTATCTGCAGTTGATTCATTCAACATGACCAGCGCAGGCTTGTTATTAATTCAACAAGCTCTCAAAAGGAGGCAGCGTGCATCTTGTCCTGCCACTTGGGTTCAGGGCTCTCCAATTTATCTCCATCTGTTCTGACAAACTGAATGAAACATGATGGCAGCGAGAGGCCGGCGCCTTTCCTCCTGACTGTCACCGCTCATCAGCCTCTCTTCAGAGCTTCCTCCCTGTTGGATTTTCGTTCTCAGAGTCTGTCCACTGAGGTCAGTCTTGTTCCAGCAGCAGTCACAGACGAAACAGTAACAGCTGTAGCGGCAGCAGTGACAGTGGTGGAAAAAGCAGGAGAAGCAAATACTGAGGGTTTCTACAGACGGTTTGTATTTTGCCATTGGCAAGTAAGACCAGTGGCGTCGAACTGCCCGATCTGTCTCACATTTTCCACAAGAGCGCAAATTCAAAGGCCTCTCATGTCAACTGTAAGGAGAGTTTGAGCTCCTACCCTCGGGATGAATGTTGGGTTAGGTCCAGACATTTCTCTAAGTATTTTATTTAAAATAAGTGGGTGATTATGTTGTTTTAACTATTAATTATTAGACTGATAATGATGGTCAAATGTACTGCAAGTTTCATGTTATGCTGCTATACGGATGTGTTGTTACACGTGTGGAAGTTTTAAGTATTTGTGGTCATGTTTGACATAGTTTAATGATGATGTTTTATGTATTTTATTGTTTATTTTATTCTGTGTTTCTGGCTGCTAGATAAATTTCCCAGTGGGGACGATAAAAGCTTTTTGCTGATGTGGGTGGGTATGTTTTTTTGTCACTGTGAGAAATATCAATGAATCACAGTCAACTCTGTTTTCTCTTCAGGGCCAACACAAATCAGCTGTACACTTCTCTAAGGCTACGTTCAGACTGCAGGCCTTAATGCCATTTTTTCCCCCAGATCAGTTTTTTTTGTTTGACAGTTCACACTGGGTTTTTTTAAATGTGGCCCGGATCAGACTTGAGTGTGAACTGTCCGCGGCCTGAAAGTGACCCGCATGCAGAAGAACAACACGACGTCACACGCAGCCCGCTGTTGCAGGCTAAAGAAGTAAACAGAGGTCATCTCCTGTTAGCTGACGGGAGACTGATGTTTTTTTATTGTCCTCTCACGGATCACATTTCCCCCAAATTATGACAAGTGTTCACAACTTTCTGTTCTCTTCTTTACGGTTTCTGGCGCTGTACAACGCAACTGCCCCACAACACACTCCCTCCGTCTCTCTCTCCCTCTCCCCACTGTGTCCGCTCGGACAGGTAGCATCAAAGTCGCATTTAAAAAGATCTGTATCGGATTTGGACCGAACTGGAAAAGATAATTTTCCACGTGGCTTGGCCTGTTCACACTGTCATAAAAAAATCAGATTTGTGTCACTTTGGCCTGCAGTCTGAACGTGGCATAAGAGTTCTTCATGTGTACATGCAAGGGGATTTTCCCTAGTGTTGTGAAATAAAATGAACCAAGACTCTGTGTGAAAGTAAGAACTATGTACAGTACAAATATATGCGTTGAAAATATTCAACAGTAATATAATCTGTAATGTTTAGCACACATTAAAAGACCAATTTTATAAAACAATAATCCCAAATATTTTCAGTTCAATTTTCAGATGTGAAGATTTGTCCCTTTCCACATATAAGACATAACCAGTGATTAAACCTAAAGAAACTACATCTGTTTTCGTTCTTCTCTACACGCCGTTTAACTTTCATCATCCACAGATTATTTTTTTTTTAAATCCCTCCATCTCTACTTTAGTTCTGTCCTTAAAAGTGTCCGACCACACCGCATCTGTGGGGGTGGAGCAGGAAAGGCCAAACTGAAACACACATTCCACAGGCCAAAAATATCTCACACACACACAGAGACGGACATCCTCTTTGTTCCTAAATCAGCAGGAAGGACATGATGAGAGTAGCCCAAACACCCAGGTTGTCTTAAGTGATTCACTTAACTCGTTGCACTGACCCTTTGTCCTATCAAACGGGAACACTGTTCTAATCGCTGGAGTCTAAAAGAAAAAAACATCACACTTCCACCATCGCAGCAGAATCATAAGAAGATCCAGCTGGACTATTACAGCAATAAAATACGAGCACAAGAAGTCCTGAACATGGTTCATTCTTGAGGAGCACGCTGATTTCTGGATAAGATATTGTTTTACTGCCAACAGTCCTGCCCTCTCGTGAACCTTTCCCAGAGAAAAACAAAGAGTTACTTGAATGAAAAGTTAACTGGCTCAGTTAACTTTAGGGTTGGGTATGGTTTTAATTTCTCCAAATCTGGTTCTTATCAAATCTCGGCAATGATTCCAAACCCTTCACTACAGATCTTGTCAACGCTCGGTCACCTTCATCTTCCCCTTCATGGCTAAAGTGAAATGAGTCTCTGCACAAGAGTGGCGTCTCTAAGAAAAATATGTGTTGAGTCATTTGTAGACATCATTCGTTTCCCTTCAGTATAAAAGGTGATCGTCAGCTCACCTGTGTTTTGTTCCTGAGATGTTGCTACTGTTATATCTGGGGCGTCATTGTAGCTGGGGGAGCGCGACACCTTGAACACGGTGCGTTCCTTCAGATTCACGCTGTGTTGAAAGGAAACGCTTCGTCATGTCGGAGCTGCTTCCTCCCTCGCACCAAACCTCCTTACTGCAGCTGTTGCGTTTTGCTGTATAGTTCTCTTTTTTAGTGATGCTAAGCCAAACTTTGGAGAGTTCGCTGCGGTCCGCCACGGTCCAGGAATTGAAACGACAATCTCTCTTCTCACGTGGCAGATAAGTGACTCTTTTATGGAATGTAAAATGCTCACTGCAGTTCAATCGCTAGGCAATGAAATATGAAAAAAGTTAAAGTAAACCGACAAGTAGATCTGAAGATGCACGTCTCTTTTCGAATCCACGTTTTTAAAAAAAATTGATAATAGTTCTTGATACCCAACCCAAGTTAACTATGGGTAAAAGCTATCTATACACTGCCAGGAAACCTGTCAGGAATGAAAGAAAAACAGCTATAGTCACCATTATTATGGCGGTTGGTGCAGGAAATTATCTCTGTCTGTTAGAAGCATCGTTTTAAACCAAGAGTGGACAAAAAAAAAAAAAGTCCTTTCTTCCATCTCTTGACATAATTGACCCTTCACTAAGCCACGCTTCCCTGGACAAACTTTCCAAAGGGGAGCGTCAGACTTTTATCACGGCGCTGCCACTGTCTATTACTGCACTCCCTGGAGAAATATTACATAATTTTTGGAAAAAGTGAAATAAGCAGACAGCTTTGCAGTTGCATTGTGCATTTGAAGGTTGTCAAACTGACAATAAATAAAGACAGAAGCTAAAGCCTACCGATCACAGAGTAAAACTGAAGCACCGTATTATGACTGACTACTGAGAAAGAGGTACAATGATACTAAGGATCAGCATTGTTCCTGTACAGCTGGGTAGGTCCTTATTCGCTTTTGCAATCATTAAAAAGCAGAACAGTAGGGCTACATAACATTACATTCAGCAGTATGTTAGCAAGTGTTTTAAGAATAAATCGCACTTCTCCTTTCAACCTCTCTGGGTAGCAACTGTAACTATTACAAGTGCCTCAGGAACAGCGTTTGACCATATCTTGGATAGCTTGCATTAGAGTCAATAGAGCGCAGCCATGACAGTGTCGGACCTCAGGTAGAGAGAGTCCTATACTACGCTGTGATTGGCCAGCTCCATATTCAGGGCGTGGCTTGGAGAGGGGTTAATTACCATGTCGAAGAAAGTGATCTATAAGAAGGTCTCTTTTGCTCTTAATTACTTTTCCCATCGCAGTGACCTGATTGGTCATTAGGCAAGGCTGTTTTAATCTGATCCTCTAAAGTTATCCTGCTTTGGAGCACTACCTAAACCTGAGATTTGTGATCCAGAATCTAAACTTCATCTCTAAATGTTTTCACCTACCTCGCAAGTATGATACCTGTTTGGGCTCTAAGCTGGATATGGCCAAATAACAATCCTGCCAACATCCATCACACCTCATCAAACCAATCATGCATTCATCCATCGATAAAACTCACCTCATCAATCTCTCTGATCCACCTGTCGATTCCATCAAATGACCACCGGTTAGTGATGTCATACACCAGCAGGATCCCCTGAGAACAGACACACACAGAACAGCTGGTGTGTAAACGTGGAATCTGTGCAGCCAGCACAGAGTCATGTTGTCCTTAACCCCTTAGGCCAAAACCTGGACCTTTAGATCAAGTCACGCAGGTTTACTTCATGCAGCAGTTTCCAAATGAGTCTATTTTAGTGATAAATCGATTAATCGGCTGATACCTGCATTCAAAAGGCCTTAAATGACAGCAGATCTAATCTAACACCATTACTGGCTAGGGTTAAATATATAGTTGTACTGTAGAGTATAATGCAGCCGAATGATGTAACCCACTCTCCCTTAAACACCAGTCACGCTCTGAAAATCGGCAGCAGAACCCAATGTATGTTTCTATTTCATTCATTAATAGAGCTTCCATCTACAACAACATGTTACTGGCTGAGATAACATGTATTTTAGATTGTACTCTGCAGGAATAATGGATTAAAACATGACATGTCTTTGCTTTGATATCAGCCACCGTCCGCACGGTTCTCTAAATATCAATTCATCGATTACTAAAATGCATTGACGCAAATTCTTTGCATTGACGCTTCATTTAATTAATATAACTATACATCACACTGTTTCACACAGACATTTATTACTGGCACACATCGCGCTTACGCTGTGAACACGACGTGATTATGATGCCGCTGTGTTTGCAAAGTGGAGGAAGAGAAAGAAAATAGCGAGTGACAAAGAAGAAAGTGTCCAAAGTATGGGATGGGATTATTTCAAGCTAATGAAAACAACAACTCTGTCACAAGCAAAAGTACGACACATTGATGAATCGTTGAAATAATCTATAGAAGCTTTGAATACTAAAATCAGCGTTAGCTGCAGCCCTACATTGGCCATTGAAAAAGCCATATCGGTCGACCGCTTGTCTATTTTGGTTGTTTGTTCCTCACCTGAGCCCCACGGGAATATGAGCGAAAGATGGTGCAGAACCTCCCCTGTCCTGATGTGTCCCTGAAGAAGAAAGAGAAAAGAAAGAAAGAAAGGAAGATTAATAGTCAGCTGCCAGGAAGTAAAACTAGAAACTAACTAGACTAGAAAAGTGGTAGTTATGAGCATCAAGGACGAAACACGGGCCTGACATGAGACACAAAACAAACACAGACGGCGACAGAGATAGAAGTGGGAGGGAAGCAGAGGATGAGGTAAAGAGTTTGATAATAAAAGAAAGCATCGAGACAGTAAAACAACAGTGAGGAGAGTGTGACAGACTGCGGCTGCAGAAATAAAGAAGTGTCTGCATCATACGGCTGCCTTTAAACTTCTCTCTCCGCAGGGAAGACAAGGCGTTGCTTCTCCCCTGTGTTGCTGAATTCCTTGGCCTACTTCCAAACAGGCCTCGCCTTGCACTGCCGTGTGTCTTGACAACTACACTCATCTGCTGCATCTCCACTGATTATTAGTGAGGCATGTATTAGTACGCACAGGGTAAGGACAGGATTCCTTCTAATGTCTTATCCATTATATAACCTTCTTACTTAGTGTTTTGTTTTGCTCTATTGCCTCTTTTAAAATGTAACGTGCATTATGTAAATGAAACCCATTTTCCCTGAAGTAGCTTTCAAGGTCTGACTGTATCAGATACAGATATATTCTGTGTCAAGTTGTTCCAACTCTTCATTGAAGCTCTGTGGTGTTTATACCGAGTGAAATATTCAGACCCATGTTTTTATGGATGCACCATTCCATCAAACAGAAATATTCAAGATGCACTGGGCATCATTTTATACACAGTTCCCCAAATTTCAGCCTGACATATTCTTCTTCTTTGGGAACTTTACCACCTCCACAAGATTTTCTAATAACGTTTTGTGTGTTTGAACAATGTTTGGTGACATAACAGGAGTTTTATAATGGCTGGCCCACCTGCAGGTCAGTGTCAGTTAGGAGGTTAAAGGGTAAGTTCAATTTAGAGAAGGTGTGGTTCAGATGGAAGCGAAATTTTGACGCAGGAAGACTATATAAAGTCAGATGCGCGTGGGCACACTTCACGTAATTTTTGCCCACTGCGGTGTGATGTTAGGTGAAGCCACGGCGGTGTGAGTTTGAGTAAAATATTTGTGCTTATCCTGGAGTTCTCCTGAATCCACTTCATGAACGTACAGAGAGAAAAGACTGGAGGGTTCCAGTCATTGTCTGAGCCGTCACACAAACACAGACGCACAAAGTCAGCTCTAACAGTTAATGTCTGAACAGTCGGTGCACACCAGCTATTTGGGGCGAATTAACACAAGCTGTCAAATAAAACAAACCGAAAATCCGACTTCTTCACGGTTCTTTGTGAAAAGACTTACCTTTAGTGGTAAAAAAAAGTTTTTGATATATGTGCCTCTGTGATTTCTGCCTCCACCCCAATACAAGGCAGGTGAATGTGAATTTGTTTCCAAAATGTTCCAAGTTACTGTTTAAAGACCGTTAAGATAAATGTCAAGAGTTTTAAATTGATTGTTTGTTTTTTTTTAAAACCAGCTACATTATTTCTTTAAATACCAGTAGCGTTATTGATTAAAAAAAATAAAACAAATCACACAAGAGGGTATTCCTGAGCTGAGAAGTTCACGTGAGGTGAAAATTCATGGAGTTGCTTTCGTTGCATTTCTAGAGTTACATCAACCTATTAAACTCCAACAAAATTAACATTTAAGATTCCCAACTGTTGGATGAGGACACTTACATAAATTCATAGAGAAAAGATTTTAAGGAGTTGAGTTGTCAAGTGTCATCTTGCACCTCCTAAGCCTTGAGTTGAAGGCGGTCACTGAAGCCAAACCCCATATAACTCGACACAGATCATTTTTCATCGGAGCTACGTTCTACAGAAGACATTACTCATGAAAACAGTTGAGGATTATGTCTGTGGGTTATCCAGTAACTGCTGCTGGATAAACATGTTGTTTGTTTTGTTCATGCGTCATTTGTCAATGCAATGAGCACCGCACGAGACAGATACTCAACACCACCAGATATTCAACACCAGGGCAGATAAAAGCAAAAAACACTACATATTTTTTTTCCAATTTGGCTGAACAAACCCGTAAAGGTCTAGAACACCACTATACTGAGGGATTTCAAGCCAGAAAAAGAGCAGCAGTCACTCTCCATTGTACAGACAACAACAGGTTGGTTGTTCAGTAGTGATGCTTACCAAAGCTCCAGCTTTACTCTCCTCCCGTCCAGAAGGATGGTGGTGGTTTTATAGTCGATACCTGGACAGAGAGACAAAGGGCAGACAGAGAGCAGCATTAAGCAAATGGACGCATCAGGAAGGCAGGCATCGATCAAGATTTCAATACCGAGATCATCATCTATTCGAGCCACTGAAATTAAATCAAAGTGTAAACTCTGGTTAGCTTCGGAAAAATATGACAGCTGCGTTTTTACGGGTGACAACACAAAAGACATCGCATTGGAGATGTTTCAGCTCTGACTCGCTGACTTGTTTTCATCAAGGTTAACAATCAGGCACCCGAGTCTGCTCCCGTTCCTGCTTTTCACCGACATCACTGAGCTCCAGTGTAGAATAACTGATTAACGGTTTGAGTTAATCAACCTCACAGTCATGATGACGGCCATCGTTTGAATTTGTTTGTGGAGATCACCCTTTCACATTTTCTTGATTGCTATTAACGGCCATATATGTATGTAGATTTTATATTTAAGTAAAATTTTATAGAAATACAAAATAAGACTGTGGACATGTTTTTTATTTATTTTTATTCTTTTTTTATTTTAAAGCTGAAATATGAGAATCTGGTCATAACTGTGGTGCTTTGAGCGAAATGCAAACCTCATGTGAGTAATTTTATAATGTTTACCATGTTCACCGTCTTAAGGCCAATTTATACTTCTGCCTCGAGTCTAGATGTAGCCACGTCGTTGTGTTTTATACTTGGTGTAAGCATTGCTCTGCAATTACACCGCCAAAAGGCTAGTTGGCTTTGGGGTTTTATGTTCTACTGCGTTGACTTCTGGTTTAGCCCTCTGCTAACTTGAATGAGTGTAAAATGATTTACATGTAGCTCTTCTAGACTTTCCAAATGTTATTGGAGCAAATAAAATCAAGTTCTGATAGTGAAACGATGCTCAAAAAAACGTACCCACCATTTAGCTCATTTTAATAATGCAAGTCTATGGGTATATGTCTGGTTTGGCCTCTAGTAAAATTGGCTTCAAAGCACGGGGCACTTCCTGGGGGCTTGGAGGAAATGCAATGTCATTAGTTCTGCAGGTATTTGGTCATGAAAGTATTGGACAAATAAAAATGTTGCTTGTTGATGCGCTAGATAAAGTCTGAAGATCACTTAAGTTATTACAGTAATTCATCCCGAGGGGGACATGAATGTCTGAGCCAAATGTCACATCAATCCATCCAACAGCTGTTGAGATATTTCAGTCTGGACCAAAGTGGTGGACCGACAAACCAACACTGCCATCCGTAGAGTAACGCCGCTACCATGCTGAAATTAAAAACTAAACTAATTCTAATGTGTGTTACAAAAACATGTTTGCAGTTTAACGGTCAGGACGGAGGCAGCTGTGTACAGCCTGCTAACAAATCTCTCTGGCTCATTACTTCGCTCATTTCTGACAAACCTGTCCGACTGCTACACCTGTCACCCTGCCGGCCCATGTCTCCACATGTTCACCTGAGTGTGCTCGCCAGGTTAGTTTTCACTAAGCCTTATACCACCTGCGGGCAAGCAGGTGAACCACTGGATAATCGGTGTTTTCCACACTTCACCATGAGATGCGATTGTGAAAAAAAGAAAACTTGTTACAAAATGCGTCTCCACCCTGCCCCGACACGCTCACCAGCTAAATGCTATTTCAGTTAACTTTCCACCAAGACAAGAGACAAACTGACCAACGTTTTGTGTTTACTGGCTGCTTTAAGAATAAGTCCAATCATTTTCTGTAGTTCTCTAATTGTCAGTCAAACAAACAATTGATGGAACATTTTTATTGACTGTAAATATAAATTGGCGCCTCTAGCAAAAGATGCCCCAACTACAAAAAAATCAAAAGGATAAAAACACAATAAAGCCAAACAGCTTATTTCCATTGTTGTCCTTTTTGGGAAGGCAAAGGGTAGGAGTATCATGAAAAGGCAACTATGTTACTAGCAGTTTCTAAGTATACATGGTTTCTCTTTAGAAATAAAATTCAGTGACAATACTATATACAATATTAATCCATAAAAGTTCACCTATTTTAATCACAAGAATTACTGTATCTACTATTACTGTGTGTGTTGTTCTAAAAACCAGTGACCAGTTTAAGAAACATTAAACTCTATTTGTGAGACATTTTTAAAGATTTAGGAATCACTGTGCTTGTAACTGACAGCCACAGACAGGGTAAATAAGTGACTATAACACTGTTTTTTTGGGGCTTTTCAAAATGTTTAACCTTTCAAAATATTAAAGGTTTAATGATCAATTATTTTGCAATAAAGACAAAAGCCGAGTGCCCTTACCCAAAGGCTATTCTAATAATGCTGAGCTGTGAAATAGAGAACAGTACATTGCATTTGCAGCAGATCTGAGAAAAAAAATATGATTGTACATTTACTAGATAATTCCCTAATATGATTTTAAGAAGTGACATTGATTAATTTTCTGCAAACAAACCCACCATTCAGCAGCATATTAATTCTACCTCATAACTTTCCTCGCACATTCACAAAATGGATGTATGTTTCAATGCATGGCTCTTTTAGCTGTAAACTGTCAGCTTTAACATTAAACAGTAAGAATAAAAAACACATTAACACAACATTAATGTCTGAGGGAGCGAGCCTTCCCAGTTCCCAGAGTCTCACACATGACTGAATCCGCCTCTGGCAGGTAGCAGCTGCCGGCTAACGACATTAGCAATATCTTCCAATTTTCCAGGCAACATAAAGCTGCTGCTGAGCTAAAGTGCTGAGCTCAGACTAGCCTAATTGAATTGCAGTGAGTGCAGGGCTTTGTACCAAGTGCTTCCTCTCCTCCCATTTCTCAGATATCCCAGATGATCAATAGCTTCTCTGATGTCTTAGCTGGATACTGCTGCTTCTATTCTGGGAGTCGGCAGAATTTATTTTCTTCTTTGAACGTGCTCAAATCTGTGAAGCTTATAATGTTCATCTTTTTGTTGACACTGTACAAAACACTGCAGTAATAAGCCTAAGAGTGGGCCCCTCTCGCAGTATATGTACTCAAATTACCTAATTATTTGTACATTTTCCAGAAAATCAATTGAGAAACTGTTCACGGAAGCACTGACCAGACGAGTATGGCTGCTAACAGCCACATCAATATGAATGATCTTTGTATATTGCCTCCTAGTATATATCGTATATTGTTAAACACTAAGTAAGTCATAAGAGAAAGCAATCCGCTCTTCCATTAACATTTATTAATTTAGCAGAAGCTTTTATCCAAAGCTACTTACAATTGCTATACATATCAGAGGTTGCTCGCCTCTGGAGCAACTAGGGGTTTAAGTGTCTTACTCAGGGACACATTGGTGGATGGGTTACAGAGGGAATTGAACCTGGGTCTCTCACACCACAGGCATGGATCTTATCCACTGCCCCATCTTCCAAAGTACAGCCTTACTATAAACTGTGTAGCTGGCAGGCAGGTTAGAGACTTTAGTCATTTTTCTTATTTTACAAAGACAAGTTTTGCAATCTGACAGTCTGAAGAGAGGCTGTTAAGTCTGAACTGTACGCAATACGAACACCAGATAATACAAGATAATCTATCAAACTGCGTCAGACTTGGTGAATTTAGCGCGAGGATACGCATGTTACAACATCCGTATATCTCGTCTGCAAAGTTCTTAGCCTATTAATTTTGCTGTCAAAGTGCACCAAATTATTGCATTTTCAATTCAAGTTTAAAGGCTGATTTCTGCTCCTGAGTGAAAGTTGAAGAAACCAGATGGTTAATTGTGGTTTTAAACTTCTTCTTCTTTATGGTCAGAATAAACAGAAGAGGCAGAACATGCAAAACTATTTTGATAATAATATTTTTTTCAACAAATATGCACAAGTCAAATTAATCTTTTTTTCAGTCCCTTTTCCTCAACAAAATAATCTTGATAGAAAAATTAAGTGCTATTTCATTCGCAAGTCAAACAAATTAAAGTCAAACATTTGTTGGACATTTGTTATGTCATAAGAAAGAAATATATATCACGATGATTAGTTATTGTTTTATTGATTAGCCCTATTTCTAGTGTAGAATGAAGACAGTGGAAGTTACATTCGCAAGGACAGGGGAAGCGTAGCTGCAGACACTGATGTGATGTGACACTGTGATTAAATTAAGTATATTAAATAAATTGTGTAACAAATCATGATTTACATGAGTTACATCCTCACAGTCATTGTGTTTTTTGCTAATGACAGACAGGTGACTTCATGAACTAAAATAATTAATATTAACGTTGAGTTTTAATTTTTACATGTTATGGTGTTGAAGCTGAAAGTCGTGTATTATTTGTATTCTTATCGGTCACACTACACACACCGTAGTCTCAAAAAATCCTGTGGGAAGCACAGGCGTCCTGTGTGAAATACATTACGTCCGCAGGTGTAAACAACATGTAGAGGCTGTGAAGGAAGAAATGAAATAGGGAAATCAGAAAGCAAAGTGCAGAAAATCTGATTTAACAGCAGCGAGACTGCGTTTACAGCTAAGCTCTGTTGAAATACTGAACAGTCGGTGTGGATCTTTCAAGAGGATTAGACTGGGTTCAGCTTTTTTTGTTACCTACCAACACTGTAAACCCCTCTCTCTCCTTCAGGCGGGCAGTAGGGGGGGGGGGGGTTATCTATCTCTGAACTGGCCTGCATCCAGCGATAACGGTCTATGGTTATGCCACTCGTTAAACAAACAATGGGCCGCCGTGCCTGCATGACCCTCTGGGGAATATTCCATTGTTAATGTGCTGAATGAAAAAAAGATTCTCGCAGCTCCCTTCAAGCTGCTTTTGCATTTTAATTGGCTGCACCCCTCCACGGCTGGTGTTATCTGATGGCTAGCATCAACTGACTATGAAATTCAAAACAACAACGACAAAAGGAGGACAAAGGTGTGATAAAACAAAGGAATTTAGTCGGAATGAATTAATTATTTTAAACATCAGTGAAAATGAAGACGGGCTGGTTCTTCTTATAATGATACGTAGTGCGAGACAATAGAGATTTGTCAGCCAGCCGTCATTACTGAGACAGCTATCCCTTTAATATCTCTAGACTTATTGTGTGAGAAGAAGTACCTTGATATTTAATTCCTTGGATCTAACAAAAGACTTTTTCTTGTGCTAATTTCATCAACAGTTTTGTAATGTTAAGTCTAGAAAATATGCTATATTATGCGAGCTACAACCATAGCTGGAATGATTAGTCGATTAATCGATCAGAATTAACTTCTTCCAGCCTCCTTTGATTGTAAAATGAATCATTTGGGTTTTGGACTGTTAGTCGGAGAAAACATTTGTGCTCTTTGTAATTAAATGATTAATTATTTTGTCCATTTAAGTTGTGAAAAATGCTCTTTACAATTTTACCAGGACCCAAGGTGACATTTTGTTAAGTCCAAAACTCAAAGATATTCCGATTACTATCCTAAACAATGACGAAAAGCAGCAAATTTTAACATTTGAGAACGTGGAACCTGGTGTTTACAGATTACTACTGTTATATACGATTGTCCATACAGTTGCAAATTCATTTTCTATTAAACAAGGAAAAATTAAGGCGACATCTTCAAATTTATTATTTTTTCTAAAGCTAAGTTGAAAATCCAAAAATGTTCAATTTACAATCTTACATGACAAAGAAACGCAGCAAATCTTCATTTTTCAGAAGCTGGAACCAGCTAATGTTTGACATATTTGCTTTAACAAATTACTAAAGTGATTAACTGACTACTAAACTAGTTGTTTTCTCAGCCGTCAACGCCCCAAAACTACATGCTACACTGAAAAATCTTTCCAAGATTTTTGAGTCGAATACAAGGGACAATGTATGACATGTTTTTCATTATGCCTAGTCACTATTCTGATTACTAGTCTGTTCAATAAAGCACCCAATCACTGATCACCAAGGAGGAAATGCGACAGACGGGTCTACCCAGCTGGCTGCCCCAAATCAGAAAGGGAACCAATCACAGCCTGAGGACAACGTCATCCAATTAAAATCTGCTCTTTTGTCCTGATTTTTCTCCTCCTAAAATATTTAGGTTCCTCTCGAGCATCCCCTTCCCTCCACGCTAACCTCTCACCGCCACAGGGATGAAAATCAATAGCAAAACATCCCATCTGTAGTGTGTTCAGCTGATATCCACTCTGCCCTCCATATTTAATGAAGCCGTTTGAAGGCTTTTTGATCTTCCTCACATCAATTAGGACATCTTCCATCTTATGTTTTGGGCTTTAGAAGAACGACAGGTTCTCCGTGGGCTCGGTGTACAGAAACCTCAAGGTCACAACCACTCTAATGCAGATGCATTTTAAAATGCTGTTTACTTGTCAAGTTTCATCTAGGACTGGGCAATAAAGTGGCGCTATAATCTGTAGATTCATTCATCATTATTATTTGGTTTATAAAAATATCAGAATATTTTGAAAAATCCCTTGTTTTGTACAACCAACAACGATTTTTAGTTAACAATGTTTTAAAAGCAGCAAATCCTCCCATTCTTGAGTTACAAGCAGTGAATAGTTGGTCTTTTTCTTGAGAAATGATTTAAACCATTAATCTTGACTGATTGAATGATCTTTTTGCCTCCAAAATGGATATCTGAAAACATTTAACTGTCTAAAGCCTACTGTACATACAGTAATTGCAATTAGAGCCACAAACAATCAGAATAGGGTAATACTTTAACCACAATGTGGACATATTGCTTATTTGTAATAATAAGCTCCTTCTCTAAATCACCATCACCCGCTGAAATGAAACACTTTGGGTGTCTGAAAACACATGACCTGGGAAGGTCTTCACACTGCTGCCAAATGCCAACAAGCAGCATCACCCTTTGGCAGAATTAGAAAAGCTGACTCATGTATTTTTCATGAACAGCTGCTTTCAACCTAAGGGGAGGAAAAGGAAGTCTTCATCTGATATTTAGGGATTCATCTATGGGGCTAAACTGTTAATCAAAATATTCTTGAAATTGAATTATGGCCAAGTGCAACATCCAAATCTGAGGAGCTGCAACTTTTTGATAACGGGAAAATGTGTCATAACATACAATAAACGAAGCATATCGGTCAGCCCTAACCTACAACAGCATCTCGAGTGAGGACTGTTATTATCTTTGACAAAAAACGCAGTGCACATGCAGGATTTGTCTTTTAAGAAATAATAACTGAGCACCGTATATTCTTAGATCAGTGGTTTAAAGTGGAGGAGAGAGTCTAATTAGGCTGCACGCATATGATGGACGTGTTCACGTTTCCTTTCTGCCCTGATGTGCACCTCATTACTATTCCTTAAAAAACTCAAAGAAGCTATTTTAGCATAATCTGAGTGACTCCATCACAGGATTTATTCACTACATATCAGAGTAAGGAGTAACCACTGTGCTCTTTAATGAACATGCCTGAGTTTTTGCAATTTAAGCCAATTTACAAAAGTATTTAAATGACTGCTGAATATTTTCCAAAGCATTCTGCAGCATTTTAGTGCTTTAAATGTGACTTTGTTCCTGCTTTCCATGCAAAATGAATAAGCAGACATTTAAAAAGCTGCCTGTGTGGAGGTAACCCATCACAGTGAAAAACAGTGTCTGTTTTTATTATGCGTGCTCTAATGCAGCTTTCAGTGCTTTCCACTACAAAAAAAACAACAATAACAGGATGTGTGTTAAGTAAGTAAGTATTTTCCATATGTAGAATTAATTAGAGCAACCTGCCCAAATGGATTACTCCCACGCCCAAGGTTTTTTTATTTTTACATTTATTATTTGTTCCTTTACTTTGGGGAAATGCATTATTTGAGAAAACACGGGAAAAGAGTATAGTATAGATTAGCACTCCTAATTTCGCTGTATATATGTAAAATGACAATAAAAGGTACTATTTTTTTCTAAAAATCTATAACACCATGGTAATTCCTACTTAGCACTTAGGAAATGGTTAACGGTAATGAGAGGATTTATTTTTGCTTAAATACATGTATATACAAATACCAAAGCATTTTGCTGTAGTTGGTTTAGCAGCTTCCTTTATTTTTTTTGGACACCACTGAAGCTGTTAAGAGAGAAACAAGGAACCATCATTCTGGGGAGGACGTTGACTGGAAAATATTCAGTGTTTAATGTTTAGGTCTAAAACCTATTGTTTTGTTATTAGACTACGAGGAAATTATCCACTAACTGAACAACAATGCACGTACAGTCATGACTGTCAGACTTACTTCCATGCGAATCCTCTGTGTTATAAGCGTCAGAGAGCTCATTGTGTGTTCTCCACAGTCCACACAGCAAAATGCGCAGCTAGTATGTTCAGGGCTTTTGTGATAAACAAGTATGACACAACACAAGGAGCTCATCATCTAAGAGGGCAAAACTGAGCCAACAGGTCCCAGTCAGCTGAGATTAGAGTGACTCACCACTACTGTAAGCGTATGGGGACTCGGCTGATCCATCCTGCAGGCTGTCCAGGATCTCTCCTTTGCCCACATCGCTGTCTCCGACCAGGAGGAACTTCAGCAAGTAGTCGTAGCTTTTCACTGGGCTGCCCTGGCTGCCCATCGTCTCTCCCATCTGAGTCCAGGAGCAGCAAATGGTAAAGATGAGTGACTGTAAGCTTCCCCAGTCAACACAAGGATGGGTAAACCAACCAACCAACCCCCCCCCCCTCTGTGTGTTATTCTACTCACTTGACCAAAACAAAGGCAATGTTTGTTATCCCATCAACTTGCTGAATGGCGGTGCACCAGCACAAAGTCCTTGTTTTGCAGGGTAACTTTAATGGTCTTCCAAAAGTGTGTGCAAACAGGTAATTTTCAGACTAAAATAGGCCCAACAAAACACAGTCTCACATGAATGTCCTACAAAGTGGATGCCAAAAATTTTGAAAGAGATTTTGAAAAGCAAAACACCCTTGTTGCCAAAGTGAAAAGATAATAATAATAGTTGGTCAGAGTTCCTTTCCTCCGTGGGGGGAAAACAAATCTTCACCCAATGTAAACAACTGGCACTGTTCTTCAAACTGATGACTGCCAAGTTATAAATAAGTGTAACCCAAAAAAACTGAGACTAGAGTTCCTTTTTGACCCTAAAAACCTGTTATGGTAGTGACAGATTAACATCTATTAAAGAGTAAGAGCACAGAGATCCAAAGGGTAACTAAAGCTTGATCTGGACGGGATGACTCTTAAAGGATTGCAAAAATCTATTTAACAGTTAGGGAAGAAAAACATGCTTATTGTCTGGAATGGCGATTATAATAAGCTTTATCAGCGAATTTATGTGCTGGGATATATTTTCTAGAGGCACTGCAAAGTTGGAGGGTGTAACTCTAGTCTTTTGTTCACAATTAAGAGAAGCTTGCTGGGGGAACAACAAGCTAGCCCTAACAGAGAGCTAGCCAGCTAGCTTAGCTGTTAACACTGGTGCGAACGTTAACGTGCAAAAGCACTGAGACGAGATAGTTGTTTAAAGACACTGTCAACAGTTTTACGTTATGCCACGCTACACATATCCACAAATAACCCTGTTTTACCCTTTAAAAGTCGATTCCCACTGGAGAAAAAAAAAGGCTTTTCGTATTTACAGCTAGCGCAACTTCAACGTCCGTGTGATTTCGGGCCCCCTTGTCTTTCTTCAGTCCGGGATGACAAAGATTCCGGTAACTCTCTAGAAAACACTGTGATTAAAAGGCTGCGGCGTCTTTACGTCCAGTCCAAATCTCCGTACGTGTACTCAGTGATCTCAGTCCGTGTTCTTCCCATGTTTCTCCATTATAGTCAATCATAATCCCGTCTGTGGTTTCTCTCAGCGCCGCACAACAACACTGAATACGCCGCTGCCAGAGCGGCTGCAATCCCCCCCTCTGTCCCGCCCTCTCGCTTCAAGCCCCACCCACCTCGCCCATGATTGGACGCTGCCTTTAACGGTGACATACGCAGCGGCATGTACGTTGGCTAAAGACAAACGTCCATCAAAGTTTGCAGTCAACAACACGCAGATGGTGAAGCGAATGTGGACAACAAAGATGATTCAGTTCATACAGTGCAGAGGCACAGGACGATGGCAAAACATCATATGAGGATTAAATTAAAGACCTGAAATGTCAGTGTTTTCTCAAAGTGAAATTTGGGAGATATAATTACCCTAAAACATCAATTAATAGCCCGGCTTTATTTGCTTAAATCACTGAACTCGCCCTGCCTATACAGGTGCTGGTCATATAATTAGAATATCATCAAAAAGTTGATTTATTTCAGTAATTCCATTCAAAAAGTGAAACTTGTATAATGTATATGATTAATTCCACACAGACTGATATATTTCAAGTGTTCATTCCTTTTAATTTTGATGATTATAACTGACAACTAATGAAAACCCCAAAATCAGTATGCAGCTGGAGTCAGTGCTTCAAGAACCACCACGCACAGACGTATGCAAGACATGGGTTTCAGCTGTGCATTCCTTGTGTCAAGCCACTCTTGAACAAGACACAGCGTCAGAAGCGTCTCGCTTGGGCTAAAGACAAAAAGGACTGGACTGCTGCTGAGTGGTCCAAAGTTATGTTCTCTGATGAAAGTAAATTTTGCATTTCCTTTGGAAATCAAGGTCCCAGAGTCTGGAGGAAGAGAGGAGAGGCACAGAATCCACGTTGCTTGAAGTCCAGTGTAAAGTTTCCACAGTCAGTGATGGTTTGGGGTGCCATGTCATCTGCTGGTGTTGATCCGCTGTGTTTTCTGAGGTCCAAGGTCAACGCAGCCGTCTACCAGGAAGTTTTAGAGCACTTCATGCTTCCTGCTGCTGACCAACTTTATGGAGATGCAGATTTCATTTTCCAACGGGTCTTGGCACCTGCACACAGTGCCAAAGCTATCAGTACCTGGTCCATGGGATCCCTGTTTGGCCAGCAAACTCGCCTGACTTCAACCCAATAGAAAATCTATGGGGTATTGTGAAGAGGAAGATGCGATACGCCAGACCCAACAATGCAGAAGAGCTGAAGGCCACTATCAGAGCAACCTGGGCTCTCATAACACCTGAGCAGTGCCACAGACTGATGGACTCCATGCCACGCCGCATTGCTGCAGTAATTCAGGCAAAAGGAGCCCCAACTAAGTACTGAGTGCTGTACATGCTCAACTTTTCATGTTCATACTTTTCAGTTGGCCAACATTTCTAAAAATCCTTTTTTTTGTATTGGTGTTCAGTAATATTCTAATTTTCAGAGATACTGAATTTGGGATTTTCATTAGTTGTCAGTTTTAATCATCACAATTAAATGAAATAAACATTTGAAATATATCAGTCTGTGTTGAATGAATATATCCAAGTTTCACTTTTTGAATGTAATTACTGAAATAAATCAACTTTTTGATGATATTCTAATTATATGAACAGCACCTGTATATGGGACAGACCTTTAGTGTCATTCCTTTACCAAGCTGGTAAATGTGAATAATTAATACTTTGGTGCTCAATGTTTCCGTAAAATGAACTAATCAATTGAATTGTGGAGAATCTAACGATCTTATGATGTAAACTATGTCCATATTGACAAAAGTATAAACATTGGTGTGCACGATCTAAGCAGCTTAGTAGCCTAACAGCTAAAGCGGGTGACCCGGTGGATTTCAAAAGGTTTTATACATCCAATTTGGGGTGATTTATAAAAAATTTGTTTGCTTTCTTCAAGTCAATAAAATAATGTAATATTAGTTTCATCTCAAAGTAATGTAAAAGAAAATTATAAATTATATGAGCCCTTCCATGTGACTCACCAAACAGTATATCCTGAAATGTTATCAGAATCAAAACCAGAAGGAGCTTTATTACCAACTAGCATTTAACACGTAGGAGTAGGATTAGGAGCAAGACATGAACATACAGCTGACATAAATAAATGCTAAAATATATAAATATGGAATAAACAGATGCAAGTTATGAAAGAATAATAGCACTATGTGTAAAGAAAAAACAAAACAATGTGACATTACTCCAGATTTGTGTATCATGGTGTACTGATATGTTGTACAGCCTAAAATACCCAATAATGTTATATTCAGTGAGATTTTCTTCTGTAAAGCCCTGTAATAAAGCAGCTTTAAAGTGGAGTGAGAAAAAAAACATTTATTAGCCATTTCTCTAGTAATTTGACTGCAAGGGAACATGACTAACATTATGAAATGTGATATAATGCAGTGGGTTGAGTGTGTGTTTGATGCTATCTGTGTCAAATCTGTTTATGTAACATCATGACTCACCTCTCTTTAGATTTTGCCAGAACAACCTCCTGAGGATGAACACCTACACGCATAATCAGTGACGCATACTGACTTGTATTGGCAGAAACAGCTTGAATGAGACCATTAAAGATGAAGATGAGTAAAGCACATTTACAGTAGTAGCGGGTTTGGCATATTATTTCTACAAAATAGTTTAATCCCTTTGGAGCTCGTGACTCCACATGCTCTTGAAAATAAGCATTGATTTTATTGAATTAATCTATTAGAGGTCTTCAGAGTTAGTTATTTCAATACAGTGTTAATATCAGTAGCAGATCTACTTTTAAGCTGCTACATTTTGAACTATATATGTCTTTTGTCAGGTAAAAAGTTAAACTTTTAAGCAAGCAAATTACATAATGAATTAATTTATGCAATGAAAGAAACACAAATTCTAAAAAGTCAGCGTCCCTTTGTCCTATTAACTATTTAAAGTTACAATTCTTAGAGATTTGTGTTTTAAAGGAAAGGAGGTGATGCACTCTCTGTTGACTAAAATTAAAACCTTAAAGTAGTTGAGCGAAAACTAAAAAAATCCTGATTCTGAACTAAATCTATACACAACATTTTCAGTAAACATGAGTGCACTGCACCTTGAATGTACCTCTTTTTATAAAAATTGCCTAAACATGATACAGCACAGGCTGTGCAAATTATGGCTTATACTGGCTTTTATATATTACATGCTTTTATTCTGAAATTCCCCTTAATTGGTTTCTGGGCCATTATGAGAATATATAGCCTTTTAAAATATAGACATATTTGTACCATATAACCTGCACACACACTGTGCAAGTGGAGGAATACACCTAAAAGTATTAAAATCCAATACAAAAACAAAGTCGTGACGCCGTACTTGTATTTCCTGTTACACAACCAATGAAAAAAAAAAGAAAAAAAAGCATTATAAATTTCAACATAATTGTTAGGATCTGGTCATCTTAGACAAGATTTGGCTACAGTTATAAATAAAAATGTGTAAAAACTGCCTCCACCGTAAACATTATAACACAGTTTAGCAGGAATAACTTTCTTTTATTTGTGTGAAACCTGAAAGTACTCTTATGATCTACTGATCAGTTTAGAATTATATAATACTGTGAATATATAATGACCAATCACAGGATTACTGTAAAGACATATGGATATGTGGATGCTGCAGCTGTACCCAAGTTTATTGTTCAGCGCTATTAAAATAAATCCCATTAAATCTAAGCACATACAGCGCATTCTGTTTGGAATTAATTATTGACTGAGCAGCTCTGGGTTGTGTCTCTTGTTGACATTACAGATTAGATTAAATCATGCTAACATGTTAGCCGTTTATGAACAGATTAAGATCAGATCTTCTGAAAAGAAGAGGCATCAGTATGTTAAATACGTTTGAATTTTATTAAATGGAACATTTAGAACAGATTAACAGGGGATGATAAAATAAGATATTAACAAAATAAATTGGTAAATTTTCATTCTTAAGTATTAGAAATGACAAATCAGTGCTCAGGATGCTAAGGAACAAAGTCTACAGATTTAGGTCAAATAAAACAATAATTCACATTAATGAAACATTTTGGGAAATCATCTTTCTTGCTGCCTAAAGTTTATAAAAGTTTCATCTTTGCCAGCAGAGTTTGGCCACAATGTGTTTAGCATCGCTTAGCACTGAAAGGTGAAAACTGGTCCAGGTTGATTGTTGCAAGGAATTCTGGGACAACATTTAATTAACATCAATAGGCACATTAATAAAAAGGGCATGCTGACAAACTGACCCCGACTTGTAAGGATTTGCTTTACACGACAACAGTAACACATGACTGTTCATCTCCCTCTGACTGACTCTCAAGAGATAAATATATCTACTTTAGGGAGAAAATATGGCAACAGAGTAACCTGGAAAACCCCCACAAATTATTACATTTTTACCTTAAACTCATAATTAAAAAAATGATTAAGAAATAATTAATTAACTTAAGAAATAAAAACATTTAGTTTGTCCAGTTAATATTTTAAGTAGATGCTTACTAATACTTAAATAATATAATTCTACAAAACTATCTACATGGTCAGTGCAGTTAATACACAATCACCTGATTTTAAAAAAAGGCTATGTAGTGGAGCTTGAGTTAAGATCGTTCTTTAAACTACTGTCTCCAAGGTCAAATTTAATTTTCACGCTAAATACGGGGAGCAAAGGTGTCAACATAATGTTACGGGAAAGCTTATGGAGTGTCCAAAATAGGAAGAGTTTATTTTACGGGGAGCATGAATGAAAAGATGCTGGCATTATGTTGACTATGTACATGTCATTACTGCCACCAACATAGACCATGTGGGGAGTGATATATGCTGTTTTCATGCGGCATATGAGAGCACATGAGCACATATATAAGAACAGTAATGTGTCTCAGGTCAAAGTGGTGTCTGTTGGTGAATAAGGAATGATCTATAGGACAGTGGGAATTGGGATGTGCTGTTTAAGAGTCACATGAGCCAGTGGAGCAGCAGCATCATACCCAACAACAACAACAACAACATACAATCCACACGTTTGTTGTTGTGTTTCACGGCTGATGAAACGAAGCGGATATTTCCAGTGTCTGAACTACAGTACATGAACTAACACGTGTATGTTTGCTAGTCATACAAAACAGTGAAGATTTCATTGATTTATAGGGAAAAACAAGGTCAGGAGGCTAAAAAAATAAATGTCAAAGTGTGGTGTCATTTTCAAATCTCAAATTCCACATTAAGCATGGTTTTGGTCCTTTAGCGTTGTTTCTGTATGGGCAACACAGCGGGATTAAGTACATTACTGTTCACCTCACCTTTCAGCTGCTTGTGTGTAAAGATGGAGTCCAAGTTCTTATTTGAATAAATTTTTGACCTCAACAACAAAAAGAAAAAACACCTGTTGTCAGCACAAGGGAAGGATATTCACCTTGATAAAGTTATTAAAATAAAGGATTTTCATTATGTACTGAAAGTAATGTTATGATCACAGTTCCTATAGCAGCTGGTTCTTAGTTTTGTGGCAGACATCGCCATGTTTGTTGCTGCTCTAAGACGCGTTCTTACTTTTGTTGTTCATCAGAAAACAACTGACTTGGCAGCTTCAGTTTTGTTACAACGTACTTTCTGCGACGTTCTTCGTTCATCCAACATGAAAGCAGCGTGACTCAAAGGGCTTCGTACCAAACTCACCCTTGTTTCCCTCCCATTTCCCCTCTTTCCCTCCCATCTGTCTGTTTCCATCTCGTTACCTATTCAGTCCCTTCCCATCTTTTTCTTTCCCTCTC
>NW_024042719.1:0-1875 GCF_014851395.1 Micropterus salmoides | reverse complement strand
TGTTCCAATCAGTGCGACTACAATATGAAAGATTGGCTACTGTTCATTGATCAGTTTTCTAGTTTACAGATTAGTTTAAACAGTGATTACTGTAGTAATGAGCCCACAGTTAAGTGTTTTCAGTGCAAATGTCACCAGTGTTACAGATTGATTTTATTCTGTGCTGAGGATAAATCCTCGATGTACAGAGATAACTCTCTGTACATACCGATGACAGATTGATAATAAAGCGGTCATGTTCAAGATCATGTTGGATGAAAAACTAATAGCCTAACCTTTCCAGCCTGGATTTTAAGTTCATAAAGATGTAAATGCTGTTCAGGAGTGATCTGAGGTGCACCATTTTTTGTCCAGGCTGGTGTGGTGTTCTCAGTCTATGAGCCCAGTAATGTGTCTTCTCATCTGAGCTCTCAGAGTCCTCTGATGTTTCCTGTATTTGTCTTTTTTGATGGATATGAGATTTTGTCCTCGCGCCATGTTTTGGGCTGGTTCCTCCAGTGGCAAAGCATTGCATGGCATGGCATTAACATATTGCGATGGAGGATTCTGCTTTTCCCTGTGCCACGTTCGGGATTCACCTCATAAACTGGGCTTTCTTTGCCCTTTTGAGACCACCACATGTATCTGATCTTCCCAATATGAGTGTAATTTGCCTGGTCCTCTACGCTCTGACATATTCACAAGGACACGGTCATCTGGAGAAAGCACTGAGCTCTGCCTCTGATCATAGTATATTTTTCCTCTTGTCCTAGTCTTTGTAATGGTTCTGGTTGCAATATCATTGCTTCTTTCATTGAATTACGTCCTTCTCTTCATCAATCCTAAAGATCAAGTCAATTGGCAAATGGGGCTTTCAACCAAAAAAAAGAAAACAGAGTATTCTGTTGCCTTGCTGGTGGTGCAGTTGTAAGCATGTACACTTTATTCACATAGTCACTCCAATTTCCCTTTTACTCCTCATCCAAGGTCCGCAGCATCGATAACAAGGTGCGATTAAATCTTTGGCTGGGTTCCCTTGTGTTTTGGAGTTGGCCACACCAGTGTACTTTGCAACTGTCTGAATTACTGGTTCTCAAATTATTTTCCTTGATCGTGATGTATTTAGCAGGGAAGCCAAATTTGAAAGTTTGAAATTTCAAAGTCATTCAAAATTTTATCTGATTTGTTACGGGTTGGGTAGGCTTGGGCAAATTTAATGAAGTTGTCAATCACTAAGCAGTAAGCCTCTTCTAAAGATGATGCACAAGAAAGCCCGCAAACAGTTTGCTGAAGACAAGCAGACTAAGGACATGGATTACTGGAACCATGTGCTGTGGTCTGATGAGACCAAGGTAAATTTATTTGGTTCAGATGGTTTCAAGCATGTGTGGCGGCAACCAGGTGAGGAGTACAAAGACAAGTGTGTCTTGCCTACAGTCAAGCATGGTGGTGGGAGGGTCATGGTCTGGGGCCAGGGCTGGACGCACCTTTGGGGCCAGTGTGACGTAAATTATGTATTTATATAACTGTTTTTAAAATGAGCCTACGATTTTCTATACTGACACTGGGCCGGTCCAATCACATCTCTTACTAGCCCCCACCCCCTCTGCTCACTGTTTCTTGCGCTACGGCTGCTGCCGCCAAATGCGCGAAAATAACCGCGTTAGTGAGTGACAAAGTGACAGGGCTGAGGAGAGAGAGCAGGAAGAGAGTGGAGGTGAAGCGGTAAACATGGAGTAGCTCAGCCTGTAGGGAGGGAGGGTAATTTACACTGGGGACATGTAGCTACCCACCACTTTTAGAAAGCATTTGTTAAAATATTCCTGAAAAATAGCTTGAACCAAGAAATGTTAATTAACAAATAAAAATGCTATGAAAAAGGTTTATTTGCACAAT
>NW_024042718.1:0-3349 GCF_014851395.1 Micropterus salmoides | reverse complement strand
AAAGATAGATAATGTAGGTCTAGACATAGGGTTGTCATCTGTTATTATTGGTTTGGCATATCATTTGACTTTTAGATTACATAGTTAAAAGCAAAGTTAGACTTGCTTTAATATTCTGTTTTTATTCCCCCTCATTTATGCCTGTGTATTTTCTATATCCTTTTTTGTCAGTTCTTGAAGATTTATATTAAATATGTAAATAATGTTTTCAAAAAGGAGGCTTTTCCATTTTCCATTTTACCTGCTGACAGCCTGGTAGTCCAGTGTCAAACCCATGATCTACACAGACACAACAGCAACATTTTAATGGTTTGTACAAGAAACTGAACCGGCTTGTCACTGTACCTCAGATCTCAGGAGTTGTAAACCATGACTATTAATGATAAATATTAGAAATTTACATAATATTCTTCTATAAAATACATGGCATGTGCCATTGATTAACACTATTAATGTTGTTTGACCATAATACTGAAAAGTTTCTTTTGGATAAATGCACAACACTTTTGAGTTCCTACAGATCGTGTTACACTTGTTACATACAGAACACATGTATTGTGCTGCCTAGTAGGTGGCGTTTATTTGCCTTGGGCACATTACATTGTACATTTTGTTGTAATCCATCATTTAAAGATTTTTGATGTTATTGTCCTTCATCTTAGTAAGATTTCAGACATGTTTTTGCCCATTCCAGGTACTTTGCTGCCCTCTTCAGGATATAACAATTATGTCACCATGCAAGATGTCAGCAGGTCTCTCTAGCATCATCCCATGATCACGTTAAGTTTTATGACTATGTTACTACCATGTCACATTTTGTATTGATGTAACTATGAATTATTTGAATACCTAAACTGAGACAGTTTCAGTAGTTTGATACAAATATATTTTTATTACAACAAAAAGAACATGTCAGGGGGATGACCAGAATTTGTTACTGTGCACAGGGAATAAACAAAGCTGTATATACAGAGGCTCAGTTCCCAAAATGAACACATAAATGCTTTGGAATTAACTCTCGTTTTCAACAAGGTGTGTGTGGTTAATCATAATAATCATAATCAAATCCATTATTTTTTCAACAATCCCATTACTAGGAAACAGTGTCTTACCAGGAACTTCAAGGAGTTTCATTGTACCTAAAGCCGTCCCTGCAAAAAGTACAGTATAAACATTTAAGCACATTACATAATGAAAGAAGACCAAACCTCTAGTTTGTCTACCGATATTAGACATTAGTTCAACTTCTGCCGAAATGCCAGCGCTGATTAAGAAATGAGCTGACTGTTAATATTATTATCCTCATTAATACTGGCCAATACATCAACCACAAGTATTTCTAGTCATTGTAACCGCCAACCGCAATTATTCCCAGTCCACCAAAAATTTCAGGGAGTCAAATCATGCGTATACACATTTGACCTTTTAAAATGTAAGAATGTTGGGTACAATCCCAAAAGCATTGAAGCAGCCAAGTATATAAAATACAAAGAAAACAAAAACAGCACCTGAAAACATTCACAGCAAAAATATCAAGGCTCTTCCCCCTGAATTTATAAAATATTTCTTGATTGGACTTCCATACAGTGATGTTAAGAAATATGTATGTCAAGAGAATGTACCATGTGTCACTTAAGATCCCTCTGTACAAAACAGTGTCAAATGTAAAATGACAGTGGAAGGAGAATGGAATGGTATATCTGAACATCTCCCCTGGCTTTGCACATGTTTTCCAAAATACTTTAGAGAACCGCAAACAGATTTGTTATCTGCAATGAACAAATTAACATTCAAACCCATGTCTCAGTAATGGACACTTGTTGGTGGACAAGATGAGGTTTCTTATTTATACAATGTCTGCAAATAATAAATATGTTCAGTTGTCTCAGTCACTGTCTGAAGATTCACTGGAGCTGGAAGAAGAAGATGAGGATTTGTGTTTCCTCTTTTTTTCTTTCTTCTTGTGATTCTTCCCCTGTTCCCTTTTGTTCTTTTTGCTTTTCTTCTTGTGGCTTTTCAGTTTCTTTTTCTTCCTCCTCTTCTCTTCGTCAGACGAGGAGCAGGACCTGCTGCGTTTCTTTTTCTTCTTCCCGGTCTTCTCATCACTCGATGACGATGCAGACCTATGGAGTAAAGCAGCAAAAACACATCACTGAAAGGACACAAACCTGTAAGATGTAAGCAAACCAATATCTGATTTCAAAAAAAGTAGAGAACTGCACAGAAATTCATGTATTCATGCAGTAAAAGAATCACTGACTTATCAGTACATGTCCGATAGATACAGTATGTTTACATACATTGTATATTTATTTATGTATATGTTTATCTTTTTGTTTCTGTTGTCAGAAGAATAGTATTAAAAAAAACCAAAAAAAAAAAACATGATCTTCAGGGACAGTGTGGAAAAAAGAACAGAAAAATTCCAAGGTAAGAAAATAAAAGTTACCTCTTTCTTGACATTCTGTCTCTGCTCTTCTTCTGTTTGTGTCTCTTTTTTCTGTCATCGTCGTCATCATGGGAACCTGCGCAGGATTGTAGACAGAACAATCAAGACACTTTTTACTGGAAAAGTAGCTGCTCGTAATTTGAAAACAGCAAGTAACACAATGAGACAATATTGGGTTCCCAAGACGAGATTTTAAGACTTTAAGAAATCTTTAACGCTGAATTATATGAAGATTTGAGCATTAAACAGTTAATTTCCTGCATTTCCTGGGTGATTTTTGCACCCATTTCTGCATCAATTATTGGTGAAAATGTTTTTATTTACATAAAGGGAAACTTTCAAAAAAATTAAAAATATACAAAACAGAATAATGCAGTAAGGCTCTCAGGCATTCTGTAATGCTTACAGATATATTTGATATATATAGATTAATTTTTGTCATGCAATATCGTCCCTGCTGAGCCAACACATGCGGCTTTCTTCCCTCCTCTTTTGTTTGGGAAAATAACCTTTAAGTGTGCATGTGGCACCTTTTCACCTCAATGGTAAATTCATTCATTTTAATTCAGTTATAAACAGCTTGCAGTCCCAAACAGAGCAAGTTTGTGCTTCAGTTTTTATGATGTTTAAGCAAAACTACCAGTTATGTTTCCACTCGGTCACACACTGGTTGCGACTCTCAGCGTGAGATGTGGGTTCACTTGATTACTACCACAGTGTACGCCGATGTTGCATCAGCTGGGTGGAGATGATTCGTGAAGTGAGACTACATCCATACTACTACGTTTTTGTCTTAGTTTTAGTCCTCGTTATCAGTTATATATTTGTTTTTCACTGTGTGGGAATACTGATGTGTGGCATGACAGCCTGTGAAAGGTGTCAACAGCATGTGTCTCTTGA
>NW_024042717.1:0-27936 GCF_014851395.1 Micropterus salmoides | reverse complement strand
CCTCAATGATAAATTAGCTTAATTATTAGCTTAATCTGAATTCAGAATTATTTATTGATGAAATATTCGATAGGGGTCTGTGTGTCCTCCCTGAAGATTTTGAGCATTAAACACTAATTCTTGAGACATTTTCTGCACCCATTTACGGTGGAAATGTCTTTATTTTTATAAGGGATGGACAAAATTTAGGTGGCAGGTGACGATTCAGAATATAAAAATATAATATAATAATCAGTAATCAGTAGCTTATTAATATTTTTTTTTTTTAGCTCATATCGGTTTTTTCACGCATTTGGCGAATTATCATTATTTTTGGCCCACAACACGAAACAGCTCCAGCAGAGGGGAGGGAGTGGGTGCTGTAAGAGATGTGATTGGGCCAGCCCAATGTCAGTCTAGGCCTGATGCTTTAGGGCCGATCGTTGGCCCATTTTTTAAAACAGTTAGGACAATATAAATAAATAATTTGACTTGTAGCCTACTGGATGAGATGCGCGCTGCTCTTCATCAGAGGAAGAAACCGAAACTGAAAACACTTGTGATCAGACAGAAATATCACCACAGTTCAACACAAATGTTTACTTCAGAAAGAACACAGAGACAGATGAGAGTAAACAGGAAGTAAGCATGCGACAACACACAAGGATGGAATACAACAGAGAACAAGGAACAGGAGCATAACAAAGCAGTAACAGTATTTTTCCTTGCACGTTTGGACAGTTGACCAGTGAACTACTCTGCCCATTTTTTGAGTGCATTGGCCTTCAGGTCAAAATCTTCTCTTTGAGCTGTCAGTGATTCCCTCTGTCTGTCAAATCAAAAGAGGGACTGTTGACGACATCTAGCCAGACTAGCCTGGCAATGAAATGCAACCATGTCTTTGGTATGTGCCCATTGAATGGCTGACATCGTTTAAAAGCTTCTTGCGTGTTTGATTTCTGCACTTCAGCCAAAAAATTTTGCTAGCTGCTTCTGGGTCGCAGTTGAGACTGAAGACAACTGAGTTTTCTGGGGGAGGGATGCGTCTCTTTCTGGTTTTGCTGACATGAGCTTCATCAACTCCAGTTTTTGCAGTGCTTTCTGTAGGAAGTGGTTTTCCTTTTGTCTTCTGCAGCACATTTACAGATTCAGTTATCTCATCTACAACTGAAGAGTTGGAAATACGGAGTAGGTGAATACGCAAATTCATTTCAAATAACTGCCCAAACATGTGGTTGACCCCTGTGATGTCACCGCTGTCCTTGATCTCGCTGTTTTCCACAGATTGGATGTCAGTCCCGAGCTGCTTCAAGTACCTTTGTAGATACACACAAGAAATTCCAAATTTCACAAAATGACAATATACTGCACTGTATTCAGTAATAGCAAACTAATTTGTGCTCACCAATGAACAAATGCATGTGTTTCTTTAATTCAACTAGGTTGGAAAATAAACTATTTTGTACAACCAACTGTGCCTTGAACGCAAAAAACTCTCTCTTAACAATTTCCCATGTCATTTGTGTTTTTCAGTTGTTCCTCTCATGTGTGGTTTAACGGAATAGATTTACTTTTACTTTAACAGCTGTCTAGGCCACATAACTGCCAGCATTTCATGTGCGTAGCTACTACACAAAGCATATTTTTACTCATCAAGTCTATTTTCTTCCTAGTGTTGACCCTGACAGTGTCAGAGCCCTAGGCGAGATTTGAAATGTGGTGGAAACGTCTTTATCTTTATAAAGGGAAACCCAAAATTCAGGCTGCAGGTGACAATTCAAATTATTAAAAATTAATACTATAACACAGTAAGGTTTCAGGCATTCTGTAGATATTTTAAATATGTTTTCTCCTGTAGATCAACTTTTCTACTTTAATAAAATCCCTGCTGACTCTGTACAAATGCTGAGCGTTCCCTCCTCTTTAAAGTATTTTGTTTAGCAAAGTAACCTCTTTAAATAGGTGGCACCTTTTCACCTCAATGATAATTTAATTCATTTTAATTCAGTTTAAACTCCTGGACTTTAATAGCTCATTTGTTTCAGCAGGTTTTCTCACGTTCAAAACTTTCTGCAAATTCAGAATCCCTCCCACATATCTGTGTTCTCTGAAAAAATGCATCATCATTTAATTCTGCCTGCTCTTTACTTGGCTGTGTCTTACGTTATTGCCCTGCTGGTAGTGTCCACCAAAGCGTTTTTTTCTGACGCCAGCATCTTTTTAAATTCATTCCAATGGGAGCGCCTCGTTTTTCCAAGCTGGTAAAAACGGCAGGAGCTGAGCGTTTTTTTTCCAGTCGCAGAGATGTTCAACTTTGGGAAAAACGCTGCGCTCGTCTCTGTCCTTTTTACCCAGCCGTCCAATCACAGTGCAGGAGCACATCGGATTTTGAACGAAATGTTGTGCCTATTCGCCGAGGTGTTTCCTCACCTGCAAAATCTCATGAATCCACGTACGGACAGTCTGTGCTCTCATGTTTCAGCCTTCTCTTTATGCAGTGCAAGGGCCAGAGCAATTAGGCCTACGTACTTTATGGTGACATTTTTACATTCAGTAAAATTAAGTAGGCTACCCTACTTGTAGCACCTCCACGGAAATTATGTATCATGGGAACCACAGCATCTTGAAAAAAACCACTGCACCTCCAAAACGCACACTAACGCTCCCAGCTAGGCATTTTCAGAACAGCATGTGGCGTTTTCAGCTGGCAAAAAACTCTTTGACTTTGGGCTTTTTCACTTTGCAAACCTGTTACATGCACAAAAAGGTATATAACAGGACTCACAGTGCGAGGTGCACTTGATTCCAATAACAGCTTACTCCAGTGTCGCATCAGCTGTGCTGCAGTGATTCAAATTTTTCTCTTGTGGCGCCCCTTACGTTTTGCGCCCTAGGCACCCGCCTATGTCACCAGGATGGCCCTGTGCATATGTACGTACATCTCACACAGTTTGTTATCAAATGAAAGGAGGGCGAGCCACAACCATACCTCTCTGACTCCTCTCTCATCCTGGTGGGGTTGTTCGCAATGTGGGGTACCAGCCTCAGGTACTCGCTGACTGTGGAGACAGACGGTGGGTAGTACCCTCTCAAGCTTTTGACAAATAAACCTGGAATGGGCCCTGAGTCTGACACCCACTCTCCCCTGACCTGTCTGGCAAGAGTGTCAAACAGCACAGCCAAAGACAGGGCCACTACCCCCACCCCGCCAAGAGTGACTTTGCCCTCCCTGCCAAAAGTGGTCCTCAGGCCCTGGGTGAAGTCGTCCAGCTGCTTGGGGGTCAAAGAGGACTGCACTGCCTCGTAGTGGTTCCTCAGGTGAAATGAAGAATTCATTGACAGCATGTTCATGAAAACCGGATTAGGATTGTAGTTTGGGAAAGGGCAGATATCTCGAGCGACGGAGGCCAGGAGGGCTGCATCCTCAGCAGGGCACTGCATGTTCCCCATCTTGATGTGAATTTGTCAGTCAGAGATTTGATCAGTCTGCTAAAAGGATTCAACTAGACAACAGTTCCTGTGTGTCTGACAGATTCGTCCCTGGACATTAATAAATTCAGAGTGGGATCATGACGTCAAGTCTGTAATTAATGATTATTTTGCTCCTTCTTCAAACATTTGACTATCTCCTGTAACTTCCAGTAATTTTTAATCTGTTCCTCTTTTGCCAAAGTACATTGACATACTGACTATCTGGAAGTTGCAAACAAGAAGAAAAACCTTGGAGCAGACAAATAAAGCAGGTAAAACATCGCCAGCAGACAAAAATGTGCAGTCTGCAGTGTGCAGATAGGTTTTATTCATACTCGTTAAAAATGTATGCATAATCCAAAAGAGAAAAATCCAGCCATAGATCACACGTTGTGCAATATTCTGTATCCATAGAAGAGAAATAATACACTTATTTAACAGAAGTAGGAAATATGTAATTATTAGCTAACATGCTGCCAGTGCTCAGTTGTGCCACCACTTCGGTCCAGACTGAAATTTCTCAACAGCTATTGGATGGACTGCCATTAATGTTGGCAAAGACGTTCCATGATGCCCAGACGATGACTCTTAATGACTTTGGTAATCCCCTGAGTTTTCCTCTTGTACAACTATTGACATTTTTGTTTTGTGTGATTTTAAAATAATTTGTTTGCCATGACATTAAGTACATATTTTCATGTTCCCCTCAGGATAATTTGTATATTTGACCAATACTCTAGTTTAAGACTTAAGAAAGTCTTGCAAATAGATGACATTAACATCAGCCTTTGCCATACTTTGCTTCTAGTGATAATTAGCAAATGTTGGCTAAACTAAGATGGTAAACATGGTAAACAGTGTACTTGCAAATCCCTTTTGATTACAATTTTATTAAAATAAATAGAAATGATGTCTTGTCTTCTGGACTTTTTATTCTATGAGGGGAGGGTGTTTCTTCAGAACGTCTTACTCATGACCATTTTTTGTGAGGAAATATCAGACTGTATTAACAAAATAAATATACACACCAAATCATGCATACAATGTATTCCACAACAAAAATGTAGCACAAAACCTAACAGTCTATAGAAGGAGAAATCTGCTTTCTAAAGATGTTCACATGTGAGTTACTGAAAATTCATAAATTCAGTTTTCTGTGCATGTAGAAATATTTGCCTTCTGACCAGGATCTCTTTTGTGTGTTTTACAGCTTAACCATCTGACCAGTGTTTACCAGCAAAGAGCAAAGGTGCAGCAAACTTGAGTATCTACCATATGTATGCACAACCTTGTTGTTGTCAATAACCCATGAGTGATAAGGGCATCTGATGAAAGATTCCCGGCAGACAGACATGCATGCATATCCAGTTCTTAACTAACCTGTGACTGAGTTTGTATTTACTTTTAGGTTAAACTGAAACAACAACACTACAAATAATCAAAAGGTTCAACATTTTTGGAAATATCATTATTCATTTTCTTGCAGAGTGAGCATGAGGATCAATACCATTCTCGTGTCTGTAGGCTAAAGCTACAGTTGATTCACTTAGCAAAAATACTAAAACAGGGGAAATGGTTTGCCCGTTTCAGTCCAAATCCACTCTAGCGTTCACTTACTAAGACGTCATGTCTCTATTGTTTATTAAGGTCAACAAACAGAAATGCAAAACCAACAATTTGGAGTTTTAGAGTGTGTTTTATAGTGTAACTACTTCTCAATGACGAAATGTGCTCAGCGTTTGTGTGGAGCCTCTCCGCTGGTTGGAAGAAAAAGTTACAAACTGCAAGTTATCCATTGTACATTACTGTAAGGATATGGATTAAACAAACAAGATACACATGTTACATACTTTAGTGTTGCACACAAACATATCCCAGTTTTATCTTTGCTTCCTAGATGTATCTTTGTCTTCTAATCACCACATTTTGTTTACTGTATAAGTATCAAAGATCGAAAGGGTCCTTTCTGGATGTTTGTTTTTAGAAAATTTAAGTTCTTGTTAGCTAGGCTGCATTAAAATGCCATTGACTACTTCAGTTACATTTCCTTAAAACTTTTTGAAAGATGATGTAAAAGGCACAGCACCTAAATCACTATATGTTTTCCCAATGGTTCATGTTCTTTCCCTGTATGAATGCAAATAGAGTGGATGTTAGCTCCTTTTTCTTAGTCAATGGATGGCTCTTGTATGTATCTTTCTTGGCTTTTTGCTAAGATTGCAAGGTGATGGACACCACTACTGGCTTACATGGCTCAGCTTGAACATCACTAATGCAGGGATGCTTGCGTAAAGCTCAAGTTTTGTTTTTGTTTTTTGATTGAAAGTCTTTGCTTTATCCAAGAGGGAGCAGCAGATGCTTGTAGAGGAGATCCAACAAATATTGTAGTGCCTTTATCAGTAAAATGTTTAAAATATCCTTGATTCATTCAATATAATGGCCAAAGCATATAAATGTTATGTGGCATTTTAATTTAACATTACATTTATTTATTTAGCTGACACATTTATCCAAAGCGACTTACAATTGCTGTGTCAGAGGTTGCAAGCCCCTCTGAACGAGGGGTGAAGTGTCTTGCTCAGGGACACAATGGTGGATGGGTTACAGTGGGGGATTGAACCAAGGTCTTTCACACCAAAGGCATGCGACTTTATCCATTGAGCCATCACCACACCGTTTACACTATTCACCTAGAATTATTTAAATCTTATGACATTTCCTGACTGAACTAGGTGGAGTAAGGCTTGATACTGGTGGTGACTATCTTCATATGAGTCTGTCCTGACAAAAAATATATATGGTTGGTACACATTTAGCAAATAACAATCTGTATAAAATAACAATAAATGAAACTCAGCTGGCCAGAGAGGGGCACTGAATTACCTATAACTTACAGGCTGCTTGAACCAGAAACAGCACTGCTATCAAATTATACATTTATTTTTATTTTTTGCCACTGTTAAAGCTCCATATTCTGACTGTGGACCAGAATATGGTGCTGGCGGGCAGTTTTGGCGAGGGGCCATAATCACAGAGAGAACTGATGTTTGTAAACTTCATCTATTATGTGGTTTATAATGGACTGTGGTGCAGAAACAGTGACAATGTTTCACACTCATGGCTTACATTTTCCATGTTATCTGTCAGTGGTCAAGTCACAATAACATGGTTTTACTAAATAATTAAGTAAATATAATTTATTAATATATCTACCTAAAGAAACCTAATTTCTTGACTGGCTACTCTCTGCTGTATCAGAAGAGACACCTTTAGTGCTGGTCAGCCACTGCTGTCCTACGGTTGCAATGTGCAATCTTACCGCTAGATGCCATTAAATCTTACACATCCATCATTAATCGTCAACGCTTATCCTGTGTACAGGGTCGTGGGGAAATCTTACACACTGAACCTTTAATAATCGTGATTTCAATTATGACCCAAATAGTCCTGATTATGATTTTTGCCATAATCGACCAAAGATGTTGTCCCAATTAGTCACAACAAAAAACTTCATTTATGTTGTAGATTATTGTTTAAAGTGTGCATTGTCATTACATACTGTCACTTTGATATATAAATAAATGATAATATACCCCAAAATACACGTGACAGCAACAGGAGAGAGGAGAGGGATGAGAAAGCATAAAACTATGGGATCGTGAAGAAGTGGAGTTATTAACATGTATAAATGGGATAAGAAAGCATGGAGAAGGAGAGGAGAGAGAGGAGCTTGGTGCATCTCCCAACAGTCTAGGCTTATAGCAGCATCACTAAGAGGGCAAACAGGATTTTTATTCCTCAGACAGCGTAGGTCCCTTAATGTGTATGTAGGCATCCACATGTGCATATTACTGTAGCTAGTTGTGCATGCACTCCTGTGTTTTTATTTATATTGTAAAATATGCATTTCTATATGTTCATTATTATTATTATTTGCCATTGGTGGGAGTGGTACAGTAAGTACATTTAGTTCATTTTAGTTTATTTTAAATGATCTGAATTGTTTTAACCAAAAATAGCATGACAAGATTTGCAGCATGATAAATGGCAGTTCTTATTTGTATTCTTTTTAAAGTAAAATTTTTTCTTGCATGTTTGGACAGATGACCGGTGAACTACTCTGCCCATTTTCTGAGTGCATTTGCTTTCAGGTCAAAATCTTCTCTTTGAGCTGACAGTAATTCATTATAGTTTTCTGCAATAAAGCGCTGGTCGAATATGACATCTAGCCAGGCTAGCTCGGCAATGAATTCCAACCAGGTTCGGCTGAGCTGTGATGGATGACATTGTTTAAAAGCTTTCTGAGTGTCATGTGATTTCTGCACTTCAGCCAAAAAATCTATGCTGGCTGCCTCTGGATCGCAGTTGAGATGGAACACAATGATTTCTGAGCAAGAAGTTTGTCCCATTTTATCATCTTCTACAACGGAAGAGTTGGAAATACGGAGTAGGTGAATGCGCAGATTCCTTTGAAATAACCGTCCAAGCACGTGGTTAACCACTGTGACGTCATCACAGATCGGGTTCTCGCTGTTTTCCACAGTTTTATGTCGATTGTGAGTTGCTTGAAGTACCTTGGTCAGATAAACACACACACACAAAAACAAATTCAAAATTGCACGAAATTAAAATATAGCCTACTGCAAATGTATTCAATGTTAGCAAACTAATTTGTGCTCACAAATGAACATATACATATGATTTTGAAATAAAACTGGGAGGGAAAATAAAGGATTTTGTATAAGTGCACCGACTGTGCCTTGAACTCAAACAAGCCCTCAACATGGCTGGAGTCTCACAATTTCACGTCACATTCACCATTCGTGTTTTTCAATTTTTCCTCTCATGTGCAGTTTAACTGAAAAGATTTACATTGATTTTAAACAATACAGCTATGGGTTTTACACATGTAAATACAGTGATTGTGTACTGGACTCTGAGCACTGCCAAAACATAAGTACGTTACACACAGTACTGTGCCTGAACGCATCCTGTGTAGATGCAGGACTGAAGCTGCTGCTGCTCTAATGCACTGCTTTCACTATGCAGGCTGTGTAGACATCACAAAGTTTGATCAGATTCAACTCTATGTGATCTGATTCGTAAATTTGCAGTTAAAAACAAATACGTATTAGATAGTTTGTTATCAAATGAAAGGGGGGAGAGTTTTAAGTGTTTAAATGAATTTGAAAAGATTAGGTGTTAAATGCGTTTGAATTTCTTTTGAATTTTTTTCTTCGACATGCATTGCAATCCTCACCTCTCTGACTCCTCTCTCATCCTGGTGGGGTTGTTCACAATGTGGGGTACCAGCCTCAGGTACTCGCTGAATGTGTAGACATACGGTGGGTAGTACCCTCTCAAGCTTTTGACAAATAAACCTGGAATGGGCCCTGAGTCTGACTCCCACTCTCCCCTGACCTGTCTGGCAAGAGTGTCAAACAGCACAGCCAAAGACAGGGCCACTACCCCCACCCCGCCAAGAGTGACTTTGCCCTCCCTGCCAAAAGTGGTCCTCAGGCCCTGGGTGAAGTCGTCCAGCTGCTTGGGGGTCAAGAGGACTGCACTGCCTCGTAGTGGTTCCTCAGGTGAAGTGAAGAATTCATTGACAGCATGTTCTTGAAAACCGGATTATGATTGTAGTTTGGGAAAGGGCAGATATCTCGAGCGACGGAGGCCAGGAGGGCTGCATCCTCAGCAGGGCACTGCATGTTCCCCATCTTGATGTGAATTTGTCAGTCAGAGATTTGATCAGTCTCTGCTAAAAGGATTCAACTAGACAACAGTTCCTGTGTGTGTCTGACAGATTTGTCCCTGGACATTAATAAAGTCAGAGTGGGATCATGACGTCAAGTCTGTAATTAATGATTATTTTGCTCCTTCTTCAAACATTTGACTATCTCCTGTAACTTACAGTAATGTTTAATCTGTTCCTCTTTTGCCAAAGTAAAGTGACGTACTGACTATCTGGAAATTGCAAAACAAGAAAAATACCGTGGAGCAGACTAATAAATTCAATTCAATTCAATCTAGCTTTATTGGTATGAAAGTAAAACAAAAATATTGCCAACATGTGTGAGTGTGTGTATATTAATATACAAAGAAAATTATCAGTATCAAATGTAAAATTAAACAAAGAATGAAAATAATGATCATTTGAACCTTTTCAGAACATATATTTAATACATTTGTGAGTCTCTTCTGAGTTTCCACTCGTTGTCCTCAGTTTGTGGCTTGAGGAGATATATTTTCATGCAATGATTTGGCATTCTGGCATTTCTCCCAGTAAACAGGGGAATAAAGAAAATAAAGCAGGTAAAAGATCACCAGCAGACAAATACATTAGATAAGTTGTGCAGATTCTTAAGGTTTTATTCATACCTGTCCAAAATGTATGCTTAATCCAAATCAGCAAAAATTTAACATGTTTTGCAATAATCTGTAGAACAGAGATAGTACACTTATTTAACAGAGGTAGCCAGGGGTGTACTGGGACTGAAATTCAGCCATAGAGGCCTTTTATGCGAGCGCCCTTTGGGGGCGTGGAGAAAGATATTTTGCAGTTATTTTTATGCATATAATGTTTTTGTAGTATACAGTAAATCAGATTATGCTGAAGACCTTCAAGAAACGACACCTGCTTGTACAAGGCACCACTGAACTGAACAAGACCTGGTCAGACAAGCCTGAGTCAGTCAGAAAGCTTAAATACCTAAATATAATAAAAAACTAGAATACAGTCCCATAAATTAGAGCAGTGTGTGTATGTGCATAAAAACCAAATCCCTCTTGTAATAATTGTACAGCTACATATGCATGAGAAGAACATCAGTATTAAATATGACTAACAATAATCAATTTTCTAATTCTATTTAATATGATCATCCTTACCAGAAAATTGGAGCATTAACCACTTAATTTCCTACATTCTGGACACATTCAGACTGAAATACCTCAACAGCTATTGGATGGATTGCCATGAATGTTGGCACAGACACTCCATGATGCCCAGAGGATGACTCCTAATGACTTTGGTAATCCCCTTAGTTTTCCTCTTGTACCACATTTGTTGTTTTAAGTGATGTCTTTACAATAATTTGTTTGTCATGACATTCAGTACATATTTCCATGTCCTCCTCAGGATAAATTGTATATTTGTCTAATACTTTGATTTAAGACTGCAAATACTTTTTTCAACATTACCATCAGCCTCTGTCATACTTTGCTTCCAGTGATAATGAGCAAATGCTGGCTAAACTAAGATGGTGAAGTACAACAGTGTACTTGTAAATCACTTTTGATTACAATTTTATTAAAAACAAATATAAATGATGTCTTGTCTTCTGGGCTTTTTATTCTATGGTGAGAGGACGTTACTTCAGGATGTCTGCTCATGACCATTTTTGTGTGGAAATATCAGACTGTATTTAACAAAATAAATATACACACCAAAACATGCATACAATGTATTCCACAACAAAAATGTAGCACAAAGCCTAATAGTCTATAGAAGGAGAAATTGTTATTTACATATGCATATCTGTTTTTTCAAAGATGTTGACCAGTGTTTACCAGCAAAGAGCAAAGGTGCAGCAAACTTGAGCATCTACTATATGTATGCACAACCTTGCTGTATCAATGACTCTTACCCATGAGTGATAAGGGCATCTGATGAAAGATTCCCGGCAACAACAACACTACAAATATTCAAAGAGTTCAACATTTTGTGGGGTGGCAGTGGTGCAATGGATAAGACTATGCTCCAGGGGCGTGCGACCTCTCACATATATAGCAATTGTAAGTCGCTTTGCATAAAAGCATCAGCAAAATGTAATGTGACATTTTTGGAAATATTTTTATTCATTTTCTTGCAGAGTGAGAGGAGAGGATCAAAGTCATTCGTGTGTTTGTAGGCTAAATATGAATCTACAGCCAGCAGTCGATTCTCTTAGCAACACTACTAGAACAGGGGAAAGACTTGCCTGTTTCAGTCCAGATGACGTCATGGCTCTCTTGTTTAATCCATCCACAAACAGAAATAAAAAAAACCCAACAATTTGTTGGTTTAGAGTGTGTTTCATACTGTAACCACTTTTCAATGAAGAAAAGTGCTCAGCATTTGTGTGCAGCATCTCCTCTGGTTGGATGAAAAGTTACAAACTGCAAGTTATCCTTTACATTACTGTATGTGTATGGATTAAACAACCAAGATACACATATATAAGTATATATATATATATATACTTTAGCTTTATCTAGACACAAACATGTCCCACAATTTATGTTCTTGTTAGCTAGGCTGCTTTAACAATGCTCTAAACCCTTACAGTTATTATGTTATATTTACTTTAAAATATTTTGAGAGATGCTGTAATTTAGTGGATGTTAGCTCTTTTTCCTAGTCAATGGATGGCTCTTGTATGTATCTTTCTTGGCTTTTTGCTAATTTAAGATTGCAAGATGATGGACACCACTACTGGCTTGCATGGCTCAGCTTAAACATCACTGATGCAAGGAGGCTCAAGTTGTTGTTTTTTTGACTGAACATCTCAGTTTTATCCAAGAGGGGGCAGCAGATGCTCAGAGAGGAAATCCAACAAATAATGTAGTGCCATTATCAGTAACCTTTAAAATATCCTTGATTCATTCAATATAATGACATAAGCATGTAAATGTTATCTGGAATTTAAGTGTACACAGTAATCAATAATCATTTAAATCTTTTGACTTTACCTGACTTAACTATGCAGAATAAGGCTTGATTCTGGTGACTGTATGCATATACCTGTGATTGAATTATGAGGCTTACTAAAATTATGAATAATACACATTTTGCAAATAACAAACATACTGTATAAAATAGGAGCTTGGTCTGACCATTAACACCTGCACTGACTTCTCACTGAAACGTCAGGCACTGCCGGTGTATGTTCCCCCTCTACCAGGGACGCCCCGTGAACATTTTCCCAGGGGTGGCCAGATGGGGCCACTGAAAATCCTGGGGTGGCAAAAGCCATAACTGAATTTCAGGAATTCTAGTATGCAGAATAGACTAGCTGAATACTACATAAAAGATAATAATAATGAGTTAAGAAATCACAGACTTGATATACTTTGGTTTCTTATTTTACAGTTAAAATTGTCTAATGTCTGTAGACTAAAACCAGTTCAGTTAACATTCCATAAAAATTCTGTTTGATGTGTTATCTCTGTGTGTTAGGCAATTAATTGTTCTTTAAATTTAGCAAGTTAACCTTTTCCTTAAAAAGACAAATACTGCTTTTTGTTTGTGGTGAGGCAGGTTGGTGGACCCAAATGCAGGACACGTAGGCTGACTGGTACAGTTCAAAAGGTTTATTAAACCAATAAACAAAAGGCGAGCACACTTACTGGCAGAGTGGCTGATTAACAGAGTCCAAAAACAAGGTAATCCAAACAGAAATCCAAAATCTAAAGAAACAGGGTGACAAGACGAGCACCCATCGTGGTGGAGAGGTTTGCATGCCTGGTGAGCTTGGAGGCTGTGTTGCCTGGAGTCAGACTGAGAATGGTTCACAAAGACCGCTGATGACACTACGAGGAAGAGGTAGAGAGACCCTGCCCGGAGGAAGCCCGGGGCCCCCGTCTGGAGCCAGGCCCAGAGGGAGGGCTCATCAGAGAGTGCCTGGTGGCCGGGTTTGCCATGGAGCACGGCCGGGCACAGCCCGAAAAAGTAACGTGCCACCCCCCTCTCCATCCTTTGGACCCACTATCCATCGGAAGATCCGCAGGGGTCGGGTGCGCTGTCACATGGTTGGCAGTGAAGGTCAGGGGCCTCTACGGACCAGACCTGGGCGGCAGAGGCTGGCTCTGGGGACGTGGAACGTCACCTCTCTGTGGGGGATGGAGCCGCTACGTTGGAGTTTACTCCGGTGAACGAGAGAGTCACCTCCCTATGCCCTTGGGTAGTGGAGGAGAAAACTCTGACTGTTGTTTGTGCATATGCACCAAACAGCAGTTTAGAGTACTCGGCCTTCTTGGAGACCCTGAATGGAGTTCTGTCTGGGGCTTGGTGGTGAGTTGGGTCAGGGGGTGGGGGAAGACTCTGGACAGACCCGGTAAGCCCAAACAGGTAGTGCGGGTGAACTGGGAACGTCTGGAGGAGGACCCTGTCCGTGAGATCTTCAACTCAAAGCTTTTCTGGCATCCCTGTGGAGGTTGGGGACATTGAACATGAGTGGGCAATGTTCAAAGCCTCTATTGCTGAAGCCACAGCGGGAGGCTGTGGTCTCAAGGTCTTAGGTGCCTCAAGGGGCAGTAACCCTTGAACACCGTGGTGGACACCGGTGGTCAGCGAAGCCGTCCGACTGAAGAAGGAGGCCTTCCGGGATTTGTTGTCTCAGAGGACTCCAGAGGTGGTTGCAAGGTACTGACGGCCCCGAAGGGCTGCAGCCTCTGCTGTGGCAGATGCAAAGCAGCGGGTGTGGGAGAAGTTCGGAGAAGACATGGAGAAGGACTTTCGGTCGGCACCAAAGTGTTTCTGGAGTACTGTCCACCATCTCAGGAGGGGGAAGCAGGGAACCGTCAAGCTGAACACAGTAAGGATGGGACTCTGTTGACCTCAACTGGGGAGGTAATAGGGCGGTGGAAGGAACACTTTAAGGAACTCCTAAATCCGACTGACACGTCCTTTCTAGTAGAGGCTGAGCTGGAGACTGATAGGGGTTTCTCGTCAGTTTCCCTGGAGGAAGTCACTGAGGTGGTCAAAAAACTCCACAGTGGCAAAGCCCCAGGGATTGATGAGATCCGCCCAGAAATGCTAAAAGCTTTGGGTGTGGAGGGGCTGTCTTGGATGACATGTCTTTTTAACATTGCGTGGAAGTCGGATACAGTGCCCAAGTGTGCCTGGGGTGGTAGTTCCCCTGTTCAAAATGGACGACAAGAGAGTGTGTGCCAATTACAGGGGTATCACACTTCCCAGTCTCTCCGGTAAAGTCTACTCCAAGGTGCTGGAACGGAGGGTTTGGCCGATAGTTGAACCTCAGATCGAAGAGGAACAATGGGGTTTTCATCCCGGTCGTGGAACAACTGACCAGCTCTTTACTCTCACAAGGATCCTGGAGCAGGCTTAGGAGTATGCCCATCAAATCTACATGTGCTTTGTAGATCTGGAGAAGGCGTATGACCGGGTCCCCCGGGAGATACTGTGGGAGGTGCTGCGGGAGTATGGGGTGAGGGGGATGTACAGGGCTATCCAAACCCTGTACATCCAAAGCGAGAGCTGTGTCCGAGTACTCAGCAGTAAGTTGGAATCTTTCCAGGTGAGGGTTGGCCTTCGCCAGGGCTGCGCTTTGTCACCAATCCTGTTTGTGATATTCATGGACAGGATATCAATGCATAGTCGTGGCGAGGAGGGGCTGCAGTTCGGTGGGCTTGGGACCTCGTCACTGCTTTTTACGGATGATGTGTTCCTGATGGCATCATCGGTAAGTGACCTTCAGCTCTCACTGGATTGTTTCGCAGCAGAGTGCGAAGTAGTTGGGATGAGGATTAGCACCTCTAAATCTGTGGCCAAGGTTCTCAGCAGGAAACCGGTGGAGTGCCAACTCCAGGTAGGGAATGAATCCTTACCCCAAGTGAAGGGGTTCAAGTACCTCGGGGGTCTTGTTCACGAGGGAGGGGAGATTGGAGCAGGAGATTGGCCGGAGAATCGGAGCAGTTTTACCGCATCATTGTGAAGGAAAGAGAGCTGAGAAGTTTGGGGTCCCCTGCTGGAGCTGCTATCCCGCGACCCGACCACGGATAAGCGGATGAAGATGGATGGAAGGGTTAGACTTTTTCCAAGGGCTGCAATCGAAAAGGCCGTGGTGTCCTTGAACGCACCATGGGCCGTTTTCGAAAGGTTGAACGTGGCGAGTTCTAAGACACCACGGCTGGAGTTGGAAAAGGCCGACCGGGCCTTGAACACACCACAGCCGGTGTGACTGTGGTTGACACATCACCCGGTGTAGACGTCAGCCTCAAGCTCACAGCTTCCATGTGAAGCAGCGGCAGGGTAGACAGCCTCGCCTGCTGCAGCAGGCGCTATGAGCCGCCCGTGGAGGAAACGAAACCAACCGAAGCAGCGAGCGATCTCTTTTGTCCCGCTATACCGAGACAGACCTCACTGGCTGTCTCTCTCCGGCTATAGCGGACTAGCGTAGCTGCACTGTGACCGCTCGGCGAATGAGATGTCGACTCGTCCAGGCAGGAAATGGGTCACCTCGCCTGGGTGCAAAGATAATTTTCTAGAAGTGGCAACTCCATCCGTGGAGGTGGTGAATTCAGTGAGCAGTTCACCGTTTGCTGAAGAAAAAAGGATGCTGAGGCAGTAGGGACACTGCTATTTATAGGTCACGCACGTATCGGTAGCGACGTCCTATTGGTTGGCTACGTGCACGATAAAATTTCAGTGGTCAAGTGCATGCGTGTGATTGGAGGAGGTAGTACCCATTGAGTCCAGTAGAGGGCAGAGCCTGTGTGAGATAGAACAACTCAGAATATAGAATTAAGAGATAGAATTAGTGCTGAAATGATGAGTTGATCAACTGATTAATCGATCAACATCAAATTAATCTGCAACCATTTTTCAGTCCCATGTTCTCACTTTGACATGGTATGAAATACTTGCTGATAGAGGAGTTTCCGTAAGAGCATGTTAAGTATACTGGATATTTGCAAGTACCTAAACGGAACCAAGAGCTACTGCTCATTTGAGGAAATTAGTAGACTGTAGGATATCTATGTTGCAGGCCATGCCACAATACCTAAATGTGATCCCACTCTCTGTGTCTTTTATGTATTTTTATTTCACTTATTTATCACCTCCATTTCAGCCTGAACAGACTGTTTACATGGCTTATGCTGTGGCTTGTTGAATACATGTTCATTCCCATTTTAGATGTCTGGTCATTTTGCTTTACTTTTGTACCTTGATGACAATTTAAAAGAAACGGCCTTCCTTGTGCTGATGTTAGGCCAGAACAGAGCATGTTGGAGTTGAGGAGGCAGAGAGAGATCATACACACACACACACACACACACACACACACACACACACACACACACACACACACACACTTCACAAATGTTCTAGTGTGTGTAAAGGCAGATGAATCAGTACTTTGCGGTTGAGTCGCAGGGGAATACTGGCCACCCTGCTGGCGGCTGCTGCCATTCTCACACGCAGTAAAAAATATAATATGATCTCAGGCAAGTTTATATAAAATTTTATTTAACCTATATTTAACCAGGTAGGACCCGTTGAGATCAGTGATCTCTTTTAACACTCACTAAAGCTATAAATGGGATGTTTGATGTATTTTTGCAAAGGATGCAAATAAGTATTAGCCTACTATATAAGATATATATTTACTATGCTGTTCAGATGTAACTGCAAACTGTTTTCTTGTACAATGCAGACAGAGCCCATAAGAGATGGCTATACTAGTCATATGAGACACAAGGAAAGTCATAACTGCACATTCTCCTTTTAACCCATAATTTAGCCCATCTAATTGTGTTTTTCATTTGGGGGAATTATATGGCCTCATAGTTCCTTGGCCCATTTTCACCTATCAATAATTAGTTTTGATCGTGTCTTCCTGTTAAAGAAAAAAATGTGCAATATTTGTAACACAAGTGGGCCGCTGTCCTAACATCTACAAGTTTACCTTCATGTCACTTCTAGTGTGATCAGGTGCCTCCTCAAATATATCAACCCTGGAGTTCCAACAGATCCCTGCCGGCCTGTGTGTGTGTGTGTGTGTGTGTGTTAGGTGGGAGGTGGGGTGCGGTAGGGGGGAGCTAGAGGATTTGAGGAGGCGTGGTTCGCTGCGTTGCGCGTTGCTAAATTTGGCATATAAGCGCAAAATGAACAGCGGTCCCATGCAGCCAGTAGCGCACTGAGCGACCTGAGGAATTCAACAGGTACCTATAGACATTTCTGAGCTGAGTGTCTTCCAGCGTGAATGTACAGTCTGAAAGACAACCGACTGCCTGCACTCATTTTGTGTGATGGATGGAATCAAAGGCTCCCTGGATTGGATAAGTGTCACTCTGCAGTAAGCTCGAGGAGTTCTGACATCTGGAATATTGCACCTGGGAGATAGTTTGGCGGAATTTAAAGGTAAGCTTGTACTATACATTACTGCCCAAATGAATTTATAGCGACCTTATCTCACTCTTTGTCTTAAAGGATTCTTATTTAATGTTATGTGGACATAGTTTTTGTGTAAAAAAATATGACTTAAGTGTTTTAGTTCTTGAAGGGTTTATTAAAAGAAAATTTAAGAGACAGAAATAAAAATAATGCAAGGAGTGCACAGCACAGTAACTAAATCTCCTGCTCTGTAACGTAACGTGAAAAGTCCGTTTACACTGGTCCTACTGTGTGTAGTGATGCAGTGACCTGCAGATGCACTCAGACTGCTGAAAGCTGTATTAGCTTTACTGTTTGAAGTCCCGCTATAATTACTGCATTATTAAACAGAGACAGAGGATAGATGGAAGGTGTCTTTGGGCTCTTTCATAAAGATGCTGTAGCTTAAGTACATTGCTAAGAAGGGAGACAATTAACATAAACACTGATGTATATTTTAATATGCAGAGTCCATGTTTTTGTTAAACTTTAAAAAGTGCCATAAAATGAGCCTAGTGCATCATTACATTTTAAACATCTGCATGCAGACTGTGTTTTTACAGAAAATAGTCTTAGCTAAGCTAAAATTCTAAATCAAGCTGTTCTACTTCAACATTCCCTCCCTGTTTTGCAGGCAATAAAAACATTCTTCATTCAGCAGCAGCATTTGCCCCATCATGAAGAGGTCTCTTCCTTTCCGGGGATGGGTTAGAGCTGCAAGCTTGGTCCTGTGTTTGACCCAGACTGTCCTGGCTATGGTCCTCACCAACTCCACAAGACTGGAGTCCATCCTGGACAAGTACAGGGATAAGGCTGAGGAATGGTGGAGGGCCAGGTCGAGAGGAAAGAGGGCCATCAGCGAGGGAGACATGCACCTCATTCTAGACTTGCACAACAAGCTGCGGGGTCAGGTCCACCCTCCTGCTTCCAACATGGAGTACATGGTAAGTCCTGAGGACAAAGCTGTCTATCATGTACTGTAGGTAAATCTTTTCACACTGGAATACAAACAGAATCCAGCCTTGCATACATTTCTGTTATTTGAAAATAATAAAGAGTAACGGTATTAGTTACGGACAGTTGGAGCTAAAGAGTCAGAATTCCTGGAGAGGTTCTGTCATGCTAGAAACATGCAGAGCAAGTTCAGTCATATTGGTGAATTTATTAATTAACAAAAAGGGGAGAACAACTCATGGACAGTGTAAGCACATAAGGGCCAAAACACAGAAGAGCAGACCAAATAACGAGGCAAACAAATCCACAGGGTGCAGGCAAAATCCAAAATCCAAGTATCCAAATTAAATCCAATAACGCAGACACAGGAGACTGGGAAAATCCGAAGAGACAGGCAGGAACACTCGAAAAGAGACAAAGACAATCTGACAAATGAGAATGGGAAAACACTGACTTTAATATAGAGACAGGTGAGGATAACCAGGGACACAGGTGGAGCATATAAGGGCAGAATGATTAGACACAGGTGGAACACAATAGGGTGTAGCTCTCAAACAAGCAGGGAAACTGGGGACGCCAGTTAGCTAACCGCTAGAGCACAGCATGTACAAAAGCTGAGTCCTTGCCACAGCCGTCCAGGTTCCAGTCCGACCTGTTGCTCTTTGCTGCATTCAGGTAAACCGAAAACACACAAGCAAAGATACAAGGGTGTAGAATTAGAAAGGGGCCATAGTGACATGACCCTACCAATATCCAGCGACTCCTAAATTGTTCCTAGCAAAAATTTTTTAAATTACCACTGTTGTCTGTCAGTATCTAGTCAATGTAATGACAAATGAAAAACAGTGAGAGAATAACACATAACCAATAGGGGGAGTTGTAGTCACTACTAAAGTGTATTAGGCCAAAAATAATGGTAATCTGAGCTTTTGTGAATAAGTCATTTAACTCTGTGTCACTGCTGTTGCTGCGTCCCCCTCGCTTAAAGATATAATTGCTCTGTTTGGAACTGTTTCGTTCTTCTGTGGCATTATGTTCGCAAAACACGTCGGTTAGTTCATATCCTAAATGTCTTTTCCTAAAAAGTCAATACATACTGTTTAAATATGCAGAGTATGTAAGCCTAGCTTCCACACAGGGCTAGGGTTAGAACTATCTCATTTTCCTTATCATACTGAAAATACTACGACTTACTAGCTGTATACTGTAATACAAGAAGAATGCAATTTCTTTATTTCCATCTTTTCATCTAGTGAGGATGCTGGTTTCTGCATGGGACATGTTGCTTTAGCCTCAGTCTTTTAGCACATTATCAAATATGTAGCAATCAAGTACATAGTTAAGACCATTTTGCAGGATTATTGTTTTAAAATGAGTTTGCAAACATTAAAAAGTCAGTCGGAGACAATTGTTAGCTTGCTTAACTAGCTAACCATAAATCAGGATGAATAATCTAGATCATAGTGATTGTGCCCCCCGGTCAATATCTGGTGATCTTGCCAAATCAGGGATGATTGACACAAAACACACAAGTTTTTCTCAGGGGAAAGTATTTTTCTGACTCTGCCAGTTCAGCTCTGTCAGCTAAAGACAGCAATGTAGGGAAGGAAAGAACAAGATCTGTAAACCAAAGCCACCATCTGGCCAGCTCCAGCTCCTGACTGCTGCTTGCCCGCCCTCGCTGACCCTGGCCCATTTCCAGCTTTCACCCCCGCAGTGTTGTCCTGCCCTCTACCTCAACCATCCTGCCCTCCCTCCCTCCCTTGCTGCTATGCGTCTCTTTACTCAATCTATTTCTCCTCCTGCTGACTCTCTTTCTCCCTGCCTTGCTATTTTGCCTTCTCAATCTTCAGCTTCACAAGCTTTCCCTCAGGCTTTTCTTCACCCTCCTCCACTTCCACTCTCTCACCATCCATCACAGCTCACTCCAACCCTGGCCAAAGCAGATGTTATCTTTTATTTGATCCTCCACACATCTCATTTGGGGTGCCACAGTGGTGAATCTATTTCATACATGTCGAGCCTCACCGTCTGAAATGAGGGGCACTGAAGTGTAAATGTATGTTATGTACACTAATCCAGTGTTTCTTGAGCAAGGGATACTATTACTGATGATAATGATGTGGTAAGGCAGGGAACTGATGAGGGCAAAGTATTTAGTTTTGGTATATTGCAGGATTTGGAGGCCAAAGGGCTTGCACTTTCATTGCAGCTTTGACTTCTTAATTTCATACAAAAGCCATCAAGCAAATGGCCTAAACCACTGTTGCGTCTGTTAATCTAAAGCACGTCACTTCTTGCGCAGCAGATTTTCCTGAGAAATAGAGACCTCTATAAAGGTTCCCATAATCACAACCACTTTCTGTACCTTAGGTTGAATTACAAGCATTTAGGTTAAGCATTTTGCATACTTTGAATTCCAAAAGCAGAGGATGGCTTTTTGTTTTCTTCCTCAATGTTTTTCTTTTTGCAGAGATCTACCTTGAGCATTCACCCTAAATCTTCTGCTGTTAGACTGCACATCTTGCACGTAGCTCTGTAGCAGAGGTGGTCTGGCAGATGGCTTTAAACAGCTTTGTATTTTGGGAACTTAATGCTCTTTGGAATGCAAAAGGAGATTGGTCCTTATTACCATGACCTTTCTCCAAAGGCTGGCGGGCAGTCCATCTTCCTCTCTGCTGGATAATTGAGGGTGAAGAATAACAAGAACATGGAGAGAATAATGAGCTGGCAGAGATCAGTAGTATCCTCTGTAGATTGTTTGCAGTGTAAGCTTTGTGTTGAACTTGAATTTCATTATAGCCTTCAAAACTAATGACACATGGGCTGTGCAGGTGGACAATATTGCCTTATAATACGGGTTAGGGGTTCAGTATAGAATATATTTCCATTTGCTTTGTGAATTTCAGAAAGTTATAGAAATTGCCAGACGTAGCTCGATTTAATTTGACTTTTGGTTCAACTGATAGTTGGTTCAACTGATAGGATGAAGTGATTGTTGCCATTAAACTCCACATAGTATTGTTGGGCAGTTTTTAATTTTTGGCCCTCCGTTAAATGAATTTTCACTCAATCCTGCCTTCCTAGATCATATTTTATTGTACGTGTTGACGGTACCAGTAGTAATACACTTCCATCATTATTATATTTTAAAGTGATGTCTGCAGCCCACACTGAACTGTTGAGGTTGTTTTGAAAAAAAGATAATATGATAAGAATTCTACCTAAAAACTACAATATAATGATCACATGGCAACCATCCAGGAAGTTAGAGCAGAAAATCACCTCAGTGTTGGTATCGCAGCCACAGCTGGATTGTGGCCGAAGAAATCAAGAGTCGAAATATCACTTCTCCAATCAGGCCTGAACAGTAAGCAGCACCACAGTGTGCACAGTGTGTGAGCCTCACCACACATATGGAACCCATTATGGTGGTCAATCAAAGCAGTTACAACTCCACACTAAAGCATTATCCTATTAGTTTTGATAGCCATGTGACAGACATAATGCAACCAAACAGTATGCCAACCGCAGAACACACTGTACCTATTCTTCTCCCTCACCAACAAAGTCAACAGTAAATTAACTTTGCAGCAACATTTGAATTTCTCAATGCTATACCCATGGTCTGCCTTCCTCCTTTGTTCAAAACAAGAGCTGTGTGAATAGTTTTCAGGTAATTTGACTTCAATTGAGATTAATTTTGTCAAGTTTTTACAGTAAAGATAACATCAAGCCCCCAAACAGAGACTCTCTGTTTTGGTCAGCTTTTTCTCTCTTAGTTTGTTCTATGAGACCAAAACTTACTGGAAACAAGCTATGAAACAACCACATTGAATAGTAGCACAAAGCTGCAAGTTGATGTGGTGGTGGCGATACCTCTGTTTCCCTTCACTCTCATGTATGTGTCTGTGTGTAAGGGAGTGAATGTGTGTGTTTAATGGGGGCGGTGTAGTTTTCACTATACTGTGTTAAATTTGCGACGGGCGTGCGTACAGCCACTGTAAAGCAGGTTCATCTTTCAGGTACTCTTTGCCTCAAGTATGTAAGATTACCTTCACATTAGATTCAGTGGAGTTTATGCTAGTTTCCCCAAAGAGGACGACGTGACACCTGCAAAATTGTACTTGTTACAATTAAAGCCACAACTACAGTAAGTGACCACTTAGCCAAATTAAATCATGAGGGTAATCCAGGGGGGATTTCAAGTCTGCAAACATATGTTGGAGGTAGAGCTGCTCTAAAATTGAATTTAACCTGGAACCCAAGAGAAAAATAATATTACTGAACCCGATGCTGTAGCTGCCAACTGAAAGAAAGAATATTAGCAACTTATCCTAGCAGACCTTCAGAGATTCAAAGTTCATCTTTCCAGAGGCAAATAACTTTTTAACCAAGAACCTCTGTGTTGTGTGTTGTCTCTCTCTCTCTCTCTCTCTCTCTCTCTCTCTCTCTAAAGTGCAGCTCTGTCTCTACCTGTCACCTGTCACACTGGGCCAGGCTGTGTTTACTCAGTCTGTATGTTGTCAACGTTTTTCTTAGTTTAGTTTTATTTTATTGTGCTCAGGTAATTTGCCAGTGTGAATTCTCTTTTTAGGGTCAGATAACATTGTAATTTACTTTGTGTTTTGGTTGTTTCTTTCCAGTATTCAATATATTTTTCTTTCTGCTTGTTGATAATTTGGTTTGGTCTGCTTGAGTTTGTGTTGCTGTCCTGAGGCTGTTGGGGACTTGTTACTGCAGAGAGCCTCAGGACCAGCTGGCTGAGGGGACTCTTCTCTGGTTTCAGCTCCTGGTATTTTAGGGCTTTGTGATGGTATGTCTGGGGGTTAACTGATTTTAAGTGAAAAATTTTAAAAAATTCAATTGATCTTTTGTGTATTTTTAGTAAGTAAGTTTAGGATTGGCTGAGCTCTGCTCTCCACAGGTTATTAGGTGTTTTTCCTGCACCTGCAGGATGCTCTTACAGAACTCAGTATGGAAAGATTCTATGATTGTTTTGTCCCATTTGTCAAATTCATTATTAAGTTTTGGCCCCCAGATTTCGCTACCATATAGAATTATTGGTTCTAGTACAAACTGGAAAACTTTAACCCAGATTTCAATTGGAATATAGATTTTAATGTTTCTTTTTATTGAATAGAAAGCTCTTCTTGCTTTGTCCCTCAGATCTTTCACAGCCATGTTGAGGCCAAGGTAAGTGTAGTTTTTTGTGTGTTATAATTTAGTTGTGTATAAATCGAAATTGTGTGTAACCTGATTTCTGTATTGTTTCTCAAAGATCATTATCTTAGTCTTTGCTGTGTTTGCTGTCAGGGCCCAGGTCTGACAGACTCTCTGCAGGACGTTAAGGTGCTGCTGCAAACCTTCTTTAGTAGGTGAAAGCAACACTAAGTCATCTGCATACAGCAGAGCTCTGATCACTGTGTCGTTCAGGATGAGGCCAGGTGATGTGGAACTCTCTAATTGGTTTGCAAATTCATTGATAGATTGAAGATAATTGGACTGAGATTGCATCCCTGCCTCACTCTCCGGCCCTTGGAGAAGAATGCTGTTTGTTTGTTTGCAATCTTTATGACACATTCACTTTTTGTATAGATGTTCTTAATCAAATCATATTTTTTCGTCCAAACCCACTTTCAAGTAGCCTATAGAAAAGGCCCTCGTGCCAGATGGAATCAAAGGCTTTTTGGAAGTCAACAAAATAGGCATATACCTATCTTTTCTTAATATTTAATTCTTGATCAAATAAAGTCAGGATGGTAAATATATAGTCTGTTGTGCGGCAATTTGGTAAAAAAACAAATTGGCATTTATGCAGAATATTGTGGTCATCAAGAAAGTTGACAAGTCGTTTATTAATGATGTTGCAGAATATTTTTCCCACGTTACTGGATACACATATTCCTCTGTAGTTATTTGGGTCATATTTTTCTCCGGATTTATGAATTGGGGTTAAACCTTTGTTCCATATGTCTGGAAAAGTTCCAGTTGCTAAAATAGTATTAAATACTTTTAGTACAGCCAATCTGGTTTTATGATTTCTGAGTATTTGATCATTTCGTTGAGGACTCCATCAATACCAAAAGCCTTTTTATCTTTCAGCGACTGTATGACTTCTGTTAATTCTTGTTCTGTTACAGGGTTATCTAGAGGGTTTTGGTTGTTTTTTATTACCGCCTCCAGAGTTTTCCATTTTGTGAATATCTTGTACTGATCATCATTTTTTGTAATATTACTTTATAATTCTCTCTCTCTCTGTCTCTCTCTCTCTTTCTCTCTCTGTTGATGTATGTGCTCTCCAGGTATGGGATTATGAGTTAGAGAGGAGCGCAGAGCACTGGGCACATACATGCCGATGGGAACATGGACCGAGCCACATGTTAACACAAATAGGCCAAAACCTTGGAGCGCACTGGGGCAGGTGTGTATGTACAAAGTAGCGAAGGGAAGTGCGTCACTTAAATTTTATACAACAGTATTTTGATGTGAATAACAGTGTTTCTTACAATGTGCAAAATCCTTTTCAACATCAGCTTAATATCAAATGAATTTTAACCACAAAAAACCTGCCTTTTGTTAAGAATAATTTTGAGTTGTGAGGTCTGGAAACAATGTGGTTCTTCGTTTAAATTCAATGTATTCGTAGTGTTTTGTGTATCTTTAAAGCTGCTCTAATCAATATTTGTGGGATTGTGAAAATGTCTAATTAAAATTGTGGGTGTGTTCTGATTAAGCTTCTCAAACTGTGTAATTATTAACAGCAATGATGGGTGAGTTCCATTAAATGTCCCATAAAGCCATGTCAGTCAGCAAGTATGCACAATACCAGGAGAATGGAAATGGCTCATCTTAATTGATTGCAGCCCTGCTTAATGTTATCAATTACAACTGTTCTTTTCCAGCTTAGACGTGTTAAAATGTCTGCTGTGAAAAAGGTCTGTTGAAAACAAAAGACTTTTTGCCTTTATTGGTCCGTGGTAAGTTTTCTGTTGTTTTCCTCTGGAACAGCTGGACTGCTTTCCTCGTGGAAACTTCAACACGGCAGCTTAGCAGCCTGTGTATAGATGATACCAACAAATTAGATGATACTACATTTATTGACATGCCTTCAATGTATTTATTGTCATGTTGTTTTTTGGTAATATAGTGAAGAATACAGTATACAACATATTTTCTGTGACTTTAGGGATCGCCCCCCTACCTACCATGTCCAGGCCTGGTATGACGAAGTGAGGTACTACAGCTATCCATACTCTCAGGAGTGTAACCCACACTGCCCATTCAGATGTTCAGGACCAGTCTGTACTCACTACACTCAGGTAAGGGCTTTTTTATTCAATGCTTTGAAAGTATTTCGGATGTTAGCTACATTAAATTTGAGAGAAATCTATTATGCATTATTAGTTTGAGTTATTCTGGCTGAGAAGACCTCTAAGAAGACACCCAAGCATTAGTAAATACACCTGTGTGGATGTACAGTGGGTTTAAGAAATATTTTTCCTTTCTGTCAGGTCAGTATGATAGAATTAAGGATGGTCCTGTCATGTAAAATCATGCTATACTGCAGATAGTACAATAGCAATTGACGACTGCTGCGTTTTGAAAATTCAACTACAAGCTCATATGTATTGTAATGTGAGATGACCACTGAACGCTTTAATTTCTTTGTGTATTTTAATTTTCAGTTGGTGTGGGCGACTAGCAATCGTATTGGCTGTGCTATCAATGTGTGTTACAACATGAACGTGTGGGGAATGATCTGGGCTAAAGCTGTCTATCTGGTCTGCAACTACTCTCCACCGTATGTTTTTGCTTTTTTAATACCTTGTGCTCCTCAAAATGACAGACATCATAACTAAATGTATTATTTTTTTTTTTTACATGGTAATAACAAGAGATACGAACAAGACACATAATGAACAGTACTTAAAAGGACCACTGATTTTATACATCAGATTCTATTAACAGGTCTTTGGGAGTACTACTGCATATGTGAAAAAAGTTGTATAAAGCCTTTTGTACAGTAGTTGATAAAAAAATCTGGGGTATCGAGTTAGAAACAAGTGAGCATACCTGACCTCTGTAGCCTGCTTCTTATCGCTACGTGAGGCTAGTGGCCTGGAGCTACATTAGCCATTACTACGACGACTCAAGATCTTCTACTTCAAGATCATAAAATAAATTGCCAAAAATACACACTAAAACTAATCAGGTATTTTGTGAGGTTTCTGTGGAGGACTGTTTAAACCAAAGAATACACAGTTTTGATTCGTTGTTAGACAAAGTAGAGACATGCCATAGATGAATGCAGTAACAAAAACATAGCAACAGGAATTCAAAACATCAGATTGTCTATCAAAATCCATGAACAGTGATTCATTGAAAACACCAAATCTCTGGTCCTTTTGTTAACTATGGCAATTGTTTTTTTCAGGGGCAACTGGTGGGTCATGCGCCGTACAAATATGGAACTCCCTGTTCTGCCTGTCCAGCTAGCTATGGCGGAGGCTGCAGGGACAATCTCTGCTACAAAGGTGGGTTTGGGACATAGTTGTCGTTTTCTGTCATACCTCCTTACATACTTTTGTACCTTCCCAAATTGTCGATTGTAGACCATCGAAATTTTCCTCACTATCCTGCCTTGATTTCTTCATGGCAAGATTGTTTTTTATGTGCCCAGTGTCGCATTTCCACATAATAAAATGATTGCCACATTTATTTTGACACAACCAAATCAACCAAAGAAAATGTTAAAAGCTAGGGAACAACACAATGGCAATGTGGTGCGCATGTTTTCAGATGGGGGTGTTGACAGGCGACCAGCTCCTGAGATTGAGGAGACCAACTACATTGAACCTGAAACGGAACCAGTAAGGGACAGGCAGCCCCAACCAAGGGCCCAGACACCAAAACCCTCGCCCAATGAAAACCTAGAGAGAAACCGAGTCAGCACAGAGCAGATGTGTAAGGACTGCTCCCATAATACTACACCACATCAGAATATACATTATTACATTATTACTATTTTTAAAATGAGGCTGTGAAAAGCTCTTGTTTGTTTCTTTTTAATTTTAGGCCAACAGGTCAATTGTGAGACTAAGCTGAGAGATCAGTGCAAGGGAACAACCTGTAACAGGTAAATGCTGAGGAATATGGTGGTGCTATGGTAAATGTTTGTACCAATGGATGGGAATTATCAGGACAGTTCCGACATTAGTGCATTATTATGCGCTTATGTTTCTCACTTTACTGTCGTTCCTGTCCATAGATATGAGTGTCCACCTGGCTGCCTTGACAGCCCTGGAAAAGTAGTTGGGACTGGATATTATGACATGGTAAGTGGTTACCAAGAACAGTTAGATATTTATTAT